>NC_037670.1:123812455-124112455 GCF_003255815.1 Theropithecus gelada | reverse complement strand
GATGGGTGTGAAGGGTAATGGAGACCTTCCCCCACAATAGCCAAAGGCACTCAAAGTCAATGATGATTTTGCAATGCCTCATGTGGATGATGTAATCTCTACAACAACTCAAGTGAGACAGATAGTTTCTTATTGCCAATGTGGAGAGTCCTTATTTCCATTTTTTACAGAGGTAAGAGAAGTAGGACCTACAGAATTCTTATTTCACTCCACCTACACTTTTGGGTACTTGCTTCTGATCATTTAGCTATAGACTATTTGCTGACTGCTCTTCCCCATGGAAGCATATCTCATGCACTGTCCTGAGATTCATGTCTGTGGCTTCATTCGCTCACTGGACATTTCCACTCAGATGTCATGTGAAAACTACCAACTTATCATTTCCAAAACTGCGCTTGTCTTTTTCGTATGTACTCCTGCCTTACTTGACATGTTCTTGACTTCAGTTAATCATATGACCATCAATACATTCTCTCAATAATATGCTCGGTCATCCTCTACTCTTCCCTGTACCTTAGCTCAGCATCCAAATTCAGCTGACTCTATCCCACAAATGTGTTCTGTATTTTACCTCTACTCTCCTAAGATGCTGCCACTGCCTTTGTGTTCTAATCACCAGCT
The DNA here is from genome assembly GCF_003255815.1 of Theropithecus gelada. Classification (NCBI taxonomy): domain Eukaryota; kingdom Metazoa; phylum Chordata; class Mammalia; order Primates; family Cercopithecidae; genus Theropithecus; species Theropithecus gelada. The sequence continues at coordinate 124,111,834 of NC_037670.1, read as the reverse complement.
TCCATGACCTAGCTTCCCCCTCACTAGTTGTATCCAACTCTAGTATAACCTTTGTATTTTACCCCAGTGAACTTATAAGTAGAAAATCTGATGGTGAGACTCCCCCACATGAGAAAATCACCAGTCTCCCTTAGAATAGCATGTCAAGCCCATGGCAGAGACTGGCCAGCTATTTGTCTAATTGCCAAGGCTTCCTTGCAATTAGACATGGCCAAATGACTGAGTCCTAGTCAATACAATAGAGGCAGAAGTGATCTAACCCATTTCTGGGCCAGGCTGCCAGCTCTTTATTGATGCCTAGCACTACATCAGAAACTGTAAGTTAAAGATGAGGGTGCTTCCACCAGTCAGGATCCCTGAAAGATCAAGTTGGCCAGAGCCCCCACCCAGCACAATTAGGAATGTGCATTTTGGACTATAGGTGAATGAGAAATCACTTCTTTATTCTTAAACCACTAATATCTTAGGAAGTATCTATTACAGCTGCTATTATTACTTTAACTGGTCTAAAGCTTAATCATCCTTCCTAGCCATACACATTCTGGCTTAGTCCCAAATCATCCTGCATAGCCCTGTGCTCTGCACTATTACCATACTCTGCATGTTCACTCTCCTTGCCTTAAAATGCTTGAAAGACTGCGAGGCGTCCTTCAAAACTAAACTCAAATGTTACTGTTGAAATGGTTTCCAATGTTCCTAGGATCCTGTGAATATACGTATCTCAGCATTTACTATAGGATGCATAACTATGAGGGTGATGATGCTATAGAAAAATTATTGAGGGCAAAAACCATGCTATGAATGAACAACAGCTAATATCCTGCAATTGTCTTTCAATAAATTTTGTTAAATGAATGAATAAATTAAGTTCTATGTACTAGGATTTTATAACAAAGAGAAAACAACCAGTAACTAGAGTTTCTCTATGAAAATCCTTCTTCATTTTGGCAGGCATATTTGAATATTTTCTGAAAATATTATTCACAAATCTTCTAGGTATCATATGTCTTGTTGTTTTCTAGGTATGGCTGAGACTAGAATACATCTTCCTTGTCTCTGTCTACAATTTAAAAATTTTTGAAACTACTGAGGTTTACTTTTCTAAAGCTTTTCCATGCACTATTAAGCAGAAAAATGAAGAAAGTAGGTCAGGTTTCTGACCTGTTAGCCTTGCTTTAGTTGTATTCTTACACAAAGACACTGGCAAGTGTTTAAAATGCAGAAATATGAACAGAAAGTACAATACCAATGGCAAAATCTTCCTCTCCATTTATATATTTTGTTGTTCACACAAAAGAATGATTTTGACAGCATGTTGTACCCAAGAAAAAATAGTTCAAAATGCTGCTACAGGCTAGAGCTTCATATAAAACAGACTCATGCTTCCTGGTCTAAGATATTTTACTTTTCTTTCCCGTGTAGCGTCAACTAAATAATCCAATGAAGTGCAATTTCTATTCAGAAATCATGATTCTTTTATTCTAAAGTAATAGAAAATATGTAATAAACATAACACAATCTTCATCCATCTCTTTATGTAATGTTCAAGGAATTAAATCATTAAATCTTCCATTGCTGATTTTTCCAGGATGGGAAAGATTTACCACTCTATTCATTAATGTTATTTCATACACATAGTCAAATATATATACAGCTGCTTACTAAATTATCTTAATGATGATACTTGTCTCAGAATCTCTGACATAATGTAAACTTGATTCAAAATAAAGTGTAGGATACATAGCTGTTTTAACCTGGGTTATTCTATACTCAAATACAGATTCAGTGCCTTAAAATACTGAATCATCTTTATTATATTTACTGAAGATGTCAAAAAGATCTTGACTGTGGTTAAGACAACTTCTGAATGTTCAGGGGTCTTTCAGTATTTTGGGCTGGGAAAAAAGAGAAATTATAACTTTATATCATTTCATCCACACTTATTTTGTCTAACTTCATTTGTTATATTATCCTAAGTCTTGATATATTCTTCCAAGATCTGCTCCCCATTCTCTCCTAGAAGTCTTCTATCTCTTTCTTGAAAATTTAGCTAGCTTTTATTATATGTAACCAGCTATTTAATCTGTTCATGTTTGTTGTCTAATATGAGTAAGACTAACTTTCACTAGAACTTAATTATCCAAATAGCATTGGATTCCAAACATATGCATTTATTCTATTAATGATGTTAAGTCTCAAAGCTGTTATCCACATAAGATTCTTCTGAATCACTTGGTAAAAGTGTTGGCAGGGCTGTATTCTTTCTGGAGGCTCTAGAGGACAATCTGTTTCTGTGCCTTTTCCAACTTCTAAAGGCTGCCCACTTTCTATGGCTTGTGGCCTTTTCTTCTGTCTTCAAAATCAGAGATAATGGACTGTGTCCTTCTCATGCTGCTATCTGTCTATTTCTCTTCTGCCTTCCCTTTCTTCACTTTAAAAGACCTCTGTGATTACACTGGACCCATCTAGATCATCCAGGATAATCTCCATATTTTAAAGTCAGTTAAATAGAAACATCAATTCTATTTGCAACCTTAATTCTTCTTTGCCATGTTGTATTATTCTGTTCTCATGCTGCTAATAAAGACATACCTGAGACTGGCTAATTTATAAAGGAAAGAGGTTTAATTGACTCACAGTTCCACATGGCTGGGGAGGCCTCACAATCATGGTTGAAGGCAAAGGAGAAGCAAAGTTACATCTTACATGGTGGCAGGCAAGAGAGCATGTGTAGGGGAACTCCCCCTTTTTAAAACCATCAGATCTCACGAGACTTATTTATTATCACAAGAACAGCATGAGAAAGACCTACCCCCATGATTCAGTTACATCCCACCAGCTCCCTGCCATAATATGTTGGAATTATGGGAGCTACAATTCAAGATGAGATTTGTGTGGGGACATAGCCAAACCACCACTGTCCCCTCCCAAATCTCATGTCCTCACATTTCACAACAAATCATGCCTTCCCAACAGTCCTCCAAAGTCTTAACTCATTTCAGCATTAACTCAGAAGCCCACAGTCCAAAGTCTCATCTGAGACAAGGCAAGTTCCTTCTGCCTATGAGCCTGTAAAATCAAAAGCAAGTTAGTTACTTCCTAGATACAAGGAGGGTACAGGCATTGGGTAAATATTCCTGTTCCAAACAGAAGAATATTTGGCCAAAATTAAGGGACCACAGGCCCCATGCAAGTCTGAAATCCAGTGGGAAAGTCAAATCTTAAAGTTCCAAATTGAACTCTTTGACTTCATGTCTCACATCCAGGTCATGTGGATGTAAGATGTGGGCTCCCATAGCCTTCAGCAGCTCCAATCCTGTGACTTTGCAGGGTACAGCCCCCTTCCTGGATGGTTTCATGGGCTGGCATTGAGTGCCTGCAGCTTTTCCAGGTGCCCAGTGCAAACTGCTGGTAGATCTACCATTCTGGCATCTGGAGGATGGTAGCCCTCTTCTCACAGCTCCACTAGGCAGTGCCCCAGTGTGGGTTCTGTGTGGGGACTTGGACCCCACATTTCCCTTCTGCACTGCCCTAACAGAGATTCCCCATGATGGCTCTGCCTCTGCAGCACACCTCTGCCTAGACATCCAGGCATTTCCATTCGTCTTCCAAAATTTAGGCAGAGGTTCTCAAACCTCAATTCTTGATTTCCATCCACCTGCAGTCTCAAAACTATGTGAAAGTTACCAAGACTTGGGGCTTGTGTCCTCTGAAGTCATTGCTTGAGCTGTACCTTGGCACCTTATAGCCACAGCTGAAGCAGCTGAGATGCAGAGCACCAAGTCCCTAGGCTGCACACAAAACGCGGGCCCTAAGTCTGGCCCACAAAACCATTTTTTCCTCCTAGGCCTCCAGGCCTATGGTGGAAGGGGCTGCCACAAAGGTCTCTGACATGCCCTGGAGACATTTTCCCCATTGTCTTGGCTGTTAACATTCAGCTCCTTGTTACTTATGCAAATTTCTGCAGTAGGCTTGAATTTCTTCCCAGAAAATGAGGTTTTCTTCTCTGTTGGTGCAAATTTTCCATACTTTAATGCTCTGCTTTGCTTTTAAACATAAGTTCCAAATCCAAACAATATATTCATGAATGCATTAAACTTTTAACACACCCAAATTACCTCTTGAATGCTTTGCTGCTTAGAAATTTCTCCCGCCATATACCCTAAACCATTTCTCTCAAGTTCAAAGTACCACAAATCTCTAAGGCAGGGGTGAAATGGCACCAGTCTCTTTGCTAAAACATAGCAAGAGTCACCTTTATTCCAGTTCCCAACAAGCACCCCATCTCCATCTGAAAACATCTAAACCTGGATTTCATTGTCCATATCACTATCAGCATTTTGGTCAAAGCCATTCAACAAGTCTCCAGGAAATTCTAAATTTTCTCACATCTTCCTGTCCCCTTCTGAACCCTCTGAACTATTCCAACCTCTGCCTGTTACCCAATTCCGAAGTAGCTTCCACATTTTTGGTTATGCTTACAGCAGTACCCCACTCTACCAGTACCAATTTACTGTATTACTCTGTTCTCACACTGCTAATAAAGACATACCAGAGACTGGGTAATTTATAAAGGACAGAGGTTTAATTGACTCACTGTTCCACATGGCTCAGGAGCCCTCACAATCATGGCAGAAGGCAAATGAGGAGAAAAGTCACGTCTTACATGGCAACAGGCAAGAGAGCATGTGCAAGGGAACTCCCCCGCTTTTAAAACCATCAGATCTCATGAGACTTATTCACTATCACAAGAACAGCATGGAAAAGACCTGCCCCCATGTTTCAATTACGTCCTACCATGTCCCTCCCACGACATGTGGAGATTATGGGAGCTACAATTCAAGATGACATTCAGTTGGAGACACAGCCAAATCATATTATTCCACCCTTTTTTTGTGGAAATATGACATATTCAGTTTCCAAGGATTAGGACATAGCCTTTGGGAGGGCCATTATTCTGTCTACCACAAATAGTACAGGTATGGGTTACAAAACTGACATACCTGGGTTACACGTCACCACGAATTATCTAGCTTTTCTGCTGTAGTGCTCTTGTGGGGAAAGTAGGACCTCCATCATTGGGTTATACAAAAAACAATTTTTAAAAATGAATCTAAAGAGGGTTTTTAGGACTGTGACTGACATATAGTATGATTTTAATAAATGTTAGTTATTATTAAAATTTTGGTAATCACTTGACAGTACTTAAATTGTTTGACAAAGTTATTGAGCAAAAGCTTTCTTCTTTTCATTCTTTTTTCTTTCTTTCTTTCTTTCTTTTTTTTTTTTAAGACTGGGTCTGACTTTTTAGCCGAGGCTGGAATGCAGTGATGTGATTACAGCTCAGTGCAGCCTTGACCTCCTGGGCTCAAGTGATCCTCCCACTGCAGCCTCCTGAGTATCTGGGACTACAGGTATGTGCCACTATGCCCAACTATTTATTTATTTAGTTAGTTTTATTTTAGAGACATGGTCTCCCTGTGTTGCCCAGGATGGTCTCAGACTTCTGGTATCAAGCAATCCTCCCACCTCAGCCTCCCAAAATGCCAGGATTACTGACATGAACCACCACACCCTGCCAAAAGTTTTTTATTTATGTCATATATGATAGTGATGATGGTTAAGCTGTAAACTCAAGGTCTTAAAGACTTTGAAAAATAAAAAAATAATAATTGTACAGTTCAAGAAATAAAAGCTAATTTGAAAATTGCAGTTCTAATAGAGAATATTCTGTAAAGGACTTGTCCCCTTTGCCTAATTACAATGGCCTCCTAAGGAAACCTATGTCCCTTTGGTATTGTCACTCACATATGTATAAACTGCAATGTTCGTTAACCCAGAGCACAGTTTTTCCAGTCTTAATACATGTTCCCTATATTAAGCTCTGGGACTTTTCCTTCCTGTTACAAAAATAATTTCATTTTGTAAATACTTTGTGGTAGTCTCAAAATACTTTAAATACAGCCAGAGTCTCTTTCAAGCCCCAATACCCAAAAGTAGGATCTTCCAAAAAGCATCATGCACTTAACGTAGAGTGCGTTTTTGCTAGCTTTAATCTGTAAGTAAACACTGCAGACAGCTGTTCTTATTGCATGAGGCTGTGTATCACAACACAGTTTCAGGTCTCTAAATCTCATTAGTTAGCATGCCTCCCATTCCTATTCCCATACTAAACTTCGTCGTTAGGAAAATTGGTTCATCTCCTTCTCTGTTTCTTTGCCTATCTTGGATTTTTCAGAACACATATGTGCATTTTATTTCATTTTATTTTAAAATTATTTCCACTGAAGTCCCTCTACTTTATACCTTCCAAAAATTCACCAATGCTTCCGTCTCATTAATAACATCCTTTTATGATTTCCAACAATGCTATGGATTCTTCTCATGTTTGTTTCGTTTATTTTTTCTATGAGATTTGAAGAATGTGAGCTTCATTCTCAACAGGATCAAAAGTCTAAACCTCCACATTTTATTTTGATATATGTGCAAGTTAAAAATTTATTTGAAACAAGCATACTCACATTTTCGAAAGAGCAATATATTTTCATTAACATAACTTAATGATACTATTGAAAATAAATGTATATTAAACAATAATCTCAAATTTTTCTGATGTGTATCATACTGAGTAATAATTATATAATGTTTTTGTATTTAATGAAAAATAAAATAAATTGAGGTAATTATCAAGTTAAAATTAGCTCCCAGGTTATCATTTAATTTCAAGAAGAAAAATACCAAATCAAAGTTGAACACATCTCAGAAATACTCTAGACTTTAAGCATTAATTTTTCACCTTAGATTTCTTCTTTTGGTGAGATTAAGTGCAAGCTATTATCAAACATATAACTGTAAAATTATCTATGTGTATTTCATATCAGACTCCAAAGACTTATACTGCTATCTAGTGGCTACATTGAGTAATATAAAATTATTAACTAGGTAATCCTGCTCAAAATGCATAACACTACACCATTGCCATTATATTTTTGAAAATAAGATTGGCTTACTGTTAATCTTCTAAGAACATAAGCTCTAAAAATTGCACTTGACTTGCTTACGGAGGACAAGGTAAAAGTTCTTTCATTGTGAATGTAGTATACTTTATGAATAAATGTATTGTTTAATGATGAATAAAATAATGTTTAAGGATGGAAACACTGAACAAAAAAAAAAAAAAAAAAAGAAAATCAGATAAACACTAGAACAACCCCTAAATAATGAATCACTCTTTCTGATAATAAAAACATAGCTTCTTCTCAATATATAAGACCTTATCCTTGACTTTTAAAAATTGCCAGATTTTTACATGTTTACCTGCGGATTATCTAGTGATGGTACAAACTGGGTTACATTTTAAGCAAAGCTATTTACAGGGCACATAAAGTTCAAATAAATTCTAAGGTAACCTTTTCAGTTTATTATTTGTATATTGGGAATTCACTTTTTAAAGGATAATTGAGAGTTCTTAAAACCTAAATTATTCACAGTGAAGAAAAAGAGGGAAAGTTGCCATGTTAAGATGTGATAACCAATGTGAGGATCAAACAGGCAAAATGTAGTCATTAGTTGGCATAGCTTTTTAAATGGCTGTACCACATTTACATTATTGAAAAGATCACTTGAAAAGGATGATTAATAAGGAAAATAATATATTCCCCAAATGTTGAGATTTTGAAATGGGAGCATTCCCTGACCCCTCTCACAGGACGTGCAGCAGGAGTGTGGCTTGTCTGTTCAGCCACCATGCACTCAGGGACACACGGAAGAGTTAAAGGATGATAAATGTGGGGAATTTTTTTTGTCAGTTGGAGATTGCTCTCAGCAGGATTGATGGGGAGCTGGAAAGGGGTTAGAGTGGGAAGATGATCTCCTGGAGTTTGGCCGTCCCTTGGCCGATCCCCTCTCCGACCATCCCCAGTCAAACTCCCCTCACGTTCAGATGCTCCTTCTCCTTTCTCCTTCTCTGCTGCACTGTTCTGCCACTCTTTTGCTTCTCTGCTCTGCTGCTTGTCTGCTCATCTGCTTGTGGAGCCTGGGGTTTGGGGTTTATATGGGTACAGGATAGAGGGGTGTGGCAGGCCAAAAGGCAACATTTGGGCACAAAAACAGGAATGTTTGTTCCATTTAGGGCCACAGGTTTCCAGGCTTGAGGTTGGGGTCTTTACCTAGGGACCACCCTCTTCTACCCAGTATTTCCCTGCCTCCTGTCCATATCAATTTGACAGGACTGTCTCCACAAAGAGGGGCCAGACAAATGTTTAAATATTATTGTTCATAGGAGGAAGGCTAGTTCTCCTCTTTAATACCTGAAAATTGTCTTTGCTACCCAAATACATCCCCTACTCACAGATATGGATTGAACATATATGTGTGCCCACAGATGAGTATGTGCATGATCACAGAGTTCAGATTGTTACCTAGGCTACAAGGTAGCTAAAGACATTTAGTTTTTCTCCTAGGGCAGTTTTACCCTAATTACCCTGAAAATTAAATAAATCTTAGCAATTTGACATTTTCTGGAAATAGCCCTTTGATATTTATAAACATGTTAAATGCAATACAATTCACATAATGCTCTATAAAAATGTTAGTACATATTTTAATCATAATATTTACACCTAAATGTTAAAATTTGTTATACTTATCATGGTTATTATTTTGGATGTCTTATGGACTCCTTAAATTCAATCAAAGGATTTAAATGAAGATCATTTAGGGTTTCTGTAAGTTTTTACTTACAAATTATTCATCAACCTTTTTCAAAAATAAGGCAATTGCACAGTACAACAAAGGATAATTTATAAATTTTCAATAGGACTGAAATCATGCCTGTGTAATGAAGAGCTTCATGATGCTACTAATAATTCAATTGCTCTGAAGATACTGGAATACATCCTGAGTCAAGTGTCACCAACTACTTCTCAAACATAATGATATAAGAATATTCCAAAATCATTAAATTCTGAGGTAAAGGCTAACTTAAATTGTTTAGTGAAACCTCGTGGAAAGTATCTGTTGGACCAGTGAATGCATTTGACAGATTGTGTGCTAATAGAAATGCCAGCATGTGATTACTTCAATTAAAAATCTACTGACTCAGCTATGTCTTTTGTGAACCTCTTACAAATATGGAGAGTAATCATGAGCAACAGTGCACGACATGACAAGTTCTGAGGAGGTTTAGAACAACTTCCATTATATGTATATTATTTTTATATTAATACTATAATAATATGACTTAACGTTACCTTTAAAGTGAATGCAATATATATATATAATATATAGTGTATATATATATCATACATATATTATATACACACACACTAGAGGGAGAGAGAAAGAGAGAGGAGAGGTACTCCAAATAATAAGTGCCATCTAGTAACAATCATCTTACCTTCTTTATATATAAGAATTTCCATAGCTTGATATAATTGTTCCACAATGTGTACATATATCAAAATGTCACATTGAACCTCATATTGACAGTTATCATTTTTCTATTAAAAATAAACACTTTAGCCTGGTGCAATGGCTCATGCCTGTAATCAATCCCAGCACTTTGGGAGGCCGAAGCAGGAGGGTCGCTTTAGGACAAGAGTTCAAGAGCAACCTAGGCAATACAGAAAGACCCCATCTCTACAACACAAAAGTAAAAAACAGCCAGGTATGGTGGCACATACCACTAGGCCTAGCTACTCAGGAGACTAAGGCAGGAGGATTCCTGGAGCCCAGGAGTTGGAGGCTGCTGTGAACTATGATCATATCACTGTACTGCAGCCTGGACAACAGAAAAAGACTCTGTCTCTAAACAAACAAATGAACTTTTTTCTGTTGGGGTGCAGAGTAAAAAAAAGCAAAACAACAAAGCAACTATATATATATTTCTATATAGAGAGAATTATATATATATAGTTATACATATAGTTATATGAAAGAATTTCCAAAGCCTGCGAGTAAGTTTGAGGTTACCTATTCATTCATTTCAAATACTCAAATATTTTTAAGTGACGAAACATTCAAGATAAAAAGAAAGAACTAAATTATACTCAGTGGCAACTTTAGAGCCCTCAGAGACTAAAGAACAATTATATATACATATATATCATATATATGCATGAAATATATATCTCATATATATGTTTTAGTAAAGCAATCACTATTACTTTAACACAGTTTATTACAAAGCAAAGCTGTCATCCAGTGGCCCTTCTACTAAGAGTTGAAGTTACAATCTACATGAGATCTGATGTTGGTTGTGAAGTTGATTTCTGCTCTTATCTCCCTGTAAGAGTTTCCACCCACTGAGCTTCAATGGATTGTATGAATAATGGAAGTATAAATAGTTTCTATTGATATCTGAAATATAAAGTAAAAAAGAAAAATCACACATGAGAATGAGAAAATGTGGTTATTACTAAAATGTATGTTCTTTCATATTTGCCATCTCAGCATTTTGAAAATGAGACGTCAGTCTCTGAAACCAGGTGAGGAGGATCCCACCTTCCTCATCAGAAGAGGAAGTGATAACTCACGCTGATCTCTGCATAAATCGCCATTACTGGAATCAGATCATGAAAGAGAATATTTACCATTCATACCTTTGCTTTTAAAATGTTTGAGGTACAGTTAATAAATGTTTATATATTCACATTAGACTCAACCTCTTCACCTCATGCTAATGTTGTAACAGTTTGTCATTCTACTGCTCTTAAAATTAATACAAAATCCGTGTAAAGATTATAAAGGTTTATTAGTTTTTCAAGTGAAGAAGGAAAACAGTATATCAGTTATGCCTACAACTGTGTATTTTTTTATTTATATCTCACTTGAAAATTGTGGGAGACAGCATTGACTTCCAGCTCTTGAGGTCTATGGTGAGCACGTGAGCAAAAATTTGGTAAGTTTGGCTTTTGTCATATATCATCCTCCTTTGTCTATTAGTACTTTGTCAATCATAATATAACAACACCAAAGTGATTAATATTCTTCAGCAAGCTTACATTTTAATTCTTTTTCTCATTGCTCAAAAATTATAAATAAGTCTTAGTATTATAATTTTAATAATATGTTAGCAGTTTATTTTCAAAGTTGGGAGTACTTATCTAATAGAGTTATGACTTGCTTATTCAACTTTCAGGAAATATATTTTCTAATATTGCCATATTTCTAATATGATAAGCAATGGACTTATTTAAAATATATTTCACAAACTAAAAATAGTCTAACTTCTGTTTTGAACTTTATATTTTTAAAAGCATTTTATAAATGCAAAATAATTATTATAGTTTTTCTCTCCAATTAAGCATTTTAAAATAACCAAAAGTAAATACTTACAATTATTTGATATCTTTTATTATGGAGATGTCAATTAAAAAAATCAGATATCCAGATATCCAAATATCCAGTATTTCTAGATATCTTAATCCAGGGGAAGATAAAAATGATTTCAAAGCAAAGTACCTTACACATGCGTACATTTTTAACAAAATGCTTGGAAACAAAGAGAATATACATTCTAGTCTTCTCACCCAGGATCACCTCACAACATCCTTCTGGATATTTTCCTCTTACTCTGCTCCACTCAAAGCACAAATTTCTTCAAAATGTAGTACTCTATGCATGTTGGTTGACAGCAACCCAATAAAGCTAGACACTTACGCCAAGGCCTGTGTTCAATTCAGCAGAAATGAACACTTAACACACCATTAAGCCAACCATTAAGGCCGCCTTGTTCTCTCTGCTTGGATGCTGCCTAACCTGCCAGGAAAAGGCCCCTCGAGTGCTTCCAGTGAAACAGGCACATCACAGCAGCAGAGTGATGGATTCAAAGCACAAATAAGAGCTCCAGAGGGTGATTGCTAGGATGGAAAAGCAGGTGGCTGCTGCCCTAATATTTTCTGATTCTGTTTAAGAGCAAGGTTCAAAAAGAAAAATGCACACACAGGGAATGGACCAATCATTAGAAAATAAATATTTAGATAACTCTTTTCCATTGTATTCAAAAACGTTCTCTTAAGAGTTTCTATGTCTATGACTTAGAGGTAAATTTCCAACAAGATATATTGTATGTATGGGTGTGTGTAAAAATGTACACAAGGTGTTTATTTTTTCTTATTGCCACTATAACACAGTCTATAACAATTTAACAAATGAAGCAAGGTAATTATTCTTCTCACTATTAAATTACCTTCTTGAGAGTAGGCTGGGTTCTTTCTATGATTTAACTTACTAAATATTAACAAAAATCATTTTTTTATTTTACAAATTAGGAAATAAAGATGTAAAGATGTTAAGTAAACTTATCTGAATATGCAAAACTAATAAAAATAGAGTTTTCACCTAAGATCTATCTGATATTATGCCCTGAAGCATCTGTCATTCACATAACATCACATTATCACTACTCAAAATTTGTTATCTAACCTTTGATAGCTATAAACCAAGTTGTTTCATTTGCTGAGACAAGGGTCTAAGTATCTATAAATATGACACTTGGTTTGAAATTGAGCTTTGATGATTTCACATTTAGTAACTTTATGGAAATATATTTTGCATACTATACAATTCTCCCATTTAAATAATACAATTTAATAGTGTTTAATAAAGTCACAGAATTGTTCAACCTCTACCATAATCAATGTTAGAAAATTTTCCCACTCAACAGGAAACCTCATACCCTTTTACAGTCATCCTACCATTTCCCACAACCTCCCAAACCAGCCATAGACAACCACCGATCTACTTTCTCTCTCCCTGCATTTGCCAATGCTAAGACACTTCCAATAAATAGAATCAAACAATATGTGGTCTTCTGTGGCTGGCTTCATTCACTTAGCATCATATTTTCGAGGCTCATCCATGCTGCGGCATGAATAAGTGTTTCATTCTTTCTTATTGCCAAATAATATTGTATTGTATGACTATACAACATTTTATTTATCCATTCGTCTGTTGGGCATTTTGATTATTTCCACTTTTTGACTATTATGAATCATGCACCTATGGACATTCGTATATATGTTTTTACATGGACATATGCTTCCACTCTCTTGGGCGTATACCCAAAAGTGAAATTCCTGGATCATATGGTAACTCTAGGTTTAACCTTTTGAGAAACTGCCAAAGTGTTTTTCAAAACTGCGACCCATTTTCATTCCTGATTCTAGTTGCATGAGTCTTCACCTCTTTTTTCTTGGTCAGTATAGATAAAGGTTTGTCAATTTTGTTAATTTTTATTTAAAGAACCAACTTCTGGTTTTATTTTTTTCTTTTATTTTTCTGTTCTCTATTTCTTTTCTAACCTCATTTTTTCCCTCTTTCTGCTTGTTTCAGGTCAAGGGATGTTTGAAGATGGTAAGTCAATACATAGTTTTGAACATATAAATATTTTGATTGTGCATTTACATGACTGTCTTCTCATAGTCTGGATTCGAGGTTTTGGAAATCAGGAATTCTGACTTATTCACCTTTTTCTCAATTCCTATTATCTTTGCCACAAAGCACCGCTAAAAATATCGATAAACAATTAAAACCATGTTTTTAAATGCACTGAGGAACTAACAAGAAAATTGGGAATAATCATAGAGTGAAAACAAAGTTAAATTAGAAAACTAGAAACAGGTAAGCAACAGGCCATTTTCACCTTGACAATAGCAAGCAAACAAAGCAAGGAGAATCGAGCTTTAGTTTTCACTGACCTATAGGAGTGAAACAGAATACTGTGAAAGGTAGGAAATCTGACAAGGTACTCAAGGTTGGTCCAGTAAACTATATATACACCTGCTTCCCCAGGGCAACGGCAAGGGAAAACACATACTACAAACGTATCTATAGAACATTCAAAGCATACTAAAATAAAACATATTTTTTATTATACAAACGTGGTAAAACTATGAAAACTATGATAGCAGGCAAAAGAATGATAAACACTAAATTCTGATAATGTTTCCTCTGAGCAGAAAGAGAATAGGTTACACAAAGATACATAGGGATTTTAAAGGATATGATAAAAGAATTTTTATAAACTGAACAGTAGAATGTAGGTATTCATATTATTATTATTATACATTTTAAATATTTGATATTTTACAACATCTGATTTTAAAAATTAAAAATAAATATACATAGAAGGAAGCCCATAGATCATTGTAAAAATAATATGAAACCTAAATAGTTGAATGACCAACTCAAGGTCAAATAGCTTGTTAACAAAGTCCAGAATTAAACTAAGTTTTATTTAATAAGTATGTATAAAACTTTTGACCAGCCATGGTGGTTCATGCCTGTAATCCCAGGACTTTGAGAGGCCAAGGTGGGTGGATCACCTGAGGTCAGGAGTTCGAGACCAGCCTGGCCAACACGATGAAACTCATCTCTACTAAAAATATAAAAATTAGCTAGGTGTGGTGGTGCGTGCCTGTAATCCCAGCTACTCGGGAGGCTGAGGTAGGTGAATCGCTTGAACCCAGGAGAGGGAGGTTGCAGTGAGCTGAGATCATGCCACTGCACTCCAGCCTGGGCAACAGAGAGAGACTTTTTAAAGGCCATCTACAAAATGGTATAATTTTATCACCAGGAAAAATGGCTTAAAATAGCAATAATGTAATTGGCCATATTCTGCTAACCATAACAAGTTTTATATCAATTAACATTCTTATTAAATGTCCTTAAAAATATAGCTACAATAATTTGCAATAAGATTTATCTACTTGTGGCTCATTTGCTACAAGTCCCCATTCCCAGGTTTACTTTTCCTAGTCACAGAACATTCTTGAAAAGTTGCACCCTACTGTCTTGTTTTGTCAAGATGTGTAAGTAATTTTCAATATTAGAAAATAGTACCAAAAATTCATAAAGGAATATAATCCCTTCATATTTTCAAAAAACAATAAATCAACATACATATGATAACATGCATATGTGGACTTTTTGTGCAAAGAATCACAAGAGTTGGTAAATTTTCGTTATGCTTATTTTACCACAATTTTCAAAAGTGGTTTTAGTCAGTTGTGGGAGCTTAAAGAAATAGATCACAAAAAAAAAGTCAGACAAAGTTGATTCTAGCGTTGTTAAAAGGGCAGTTCTCAAAGGGCAGTTTCTGGACCAGCAGTATCAGCAACAACATCATTATCACCTGGGAAACTGTTAAAAATGCCAGTTTAGCAATTTATGTTTCAATGAACCCTTTAAGTGTTTCTGGTACTAGCTGTGAGAATCACTGATCTATTTTATATTCAGGACTGAGAGCTATCAACTTTAGGGCAGGGATTTGCAGCCCTAAGACATATTAGAATCACCTGGAGAAATTATAAGACATGCTGCTATCTGGGGCCCATCCCAAATTAACTTAATTACAATCTCTGGAGGTGCAGCTGCTATGAAAAACAGTCTGAGGTCCTCAAAACAAATAAAAAATAGAGCTAACATATTATTCAGCAATTTCACTTTTCAGTATTTATAAAAAAGAATTGAATCAGGCTCTTGAAGTGATTATCTGCACTTCTATTTTCATTGCAACATTATCCACAATCGCTAAAGCGTGGAAGCAACCCAAGTGTTGACAGATGAATAGACTTTAAAAATTTACACACACACACAGGTATACTATTCAAGCTTTAAAAAAGAAGAAAAAAAAAAAATAGATATTCTGGGCTGGTCGCAGTGGCTCACGCCTGTAATCCCAGCACTTTGGGAGGCCGAGGCGGGCGGATCACTAGGTCAGGAGATGGAGACCATCCTGGCTAACACAGTGAAACCCTGTCTCTACTAAAAATACAAAAAAGTTAGCCGGGCGTGGAGGTGGGCGCCTGTAGTCCCAGCTACTCGGGAGGCTGAGGCAGGAGAATGGTGTGAACCTGGGAGGCGGAGCTTGCAGTGAGCCGAGATCGGGCCACTGCACTCCAGCCTGGGCGACAGAGACTCTCTCTCAAAAAAAAAAAAAAAAAAAAAAAAAAAAAAATTCTGCCATATATGACAAGGATGCAAACATACTTGAACCTGGGGGACATTATGCTAAGTTAAATAACCCAGTCACAAGAAAACAAATACTGTGTGCTTCTAAAAATAGACTCAGAAGAGACAGCGGAATGGTGGTTGCCAGGGGCTTGGGGTTGGGTAAATAGAGAGTTGTTCAATAGTTACAAAGTTTCAGTTAGGCAAGATGAATAAGCTCTAGAGATCTGCTATACAATATTGTACCTATAGTTAATACTGTATTATGCACTTAAAAAAATTTAAGAGGGTAGATCTCATGTTGAGTATTCTCACCACCAAAAGGGGGTGGGGGAGGCAAGATTTGTTTACTGCATTGACTGTTTTTGTGATGCTGGTTTCACAGGAGTATGCACATGTCCAAACTCATCAAATTGTGTACAATAAATATGTGCAGATTTTTTGTACTTCAATTATACGTCAATTAAATAAACAGCTCCCCAGGTGATTTTAACATGCAGCTAGAGTCAAGAAACATTGCTCTAATGACCATAAGATGGTTTAGTTAAGGTCCTTAAAAACTCTAATCTTTAAGGCATCTGGGCATGCCTTAGATGTGTAGAGTGATGCAGTGTAAACGAGTGATATGTATAGCTTAACTCCATCACCAAAATTACCGTTACTATGGATGTGGCTGGATGTTTTTGTTTTTGTTTTTTTGATACGGAGTTTCACACTCGTTGCCCAGGCAGGAGTGCAATGGCGCGATCTCGGCTGACCGCAAACTCTGCCTCCCGGATTCAAGTGAATCTTCTGCCTCAGTCTCCCGAGTAGCTGGGATTACAGGCATGCGCCACCGCGCCTGGCTAATTTTGTATTTTTAGTAAAGACGGGGTTTCTCCATGTGGGCCAGGCTGGTCTCCAACTCCCGACCTCAGGTGATCTGCCGGCCTCGGCCTCTCAAAGTGTTGGAATTACAGGCGCGAGCCGCCGCTCCCGGCTGGCTGGATGTTTTAAGTGTTAATCAGAGTCCATATTCCTTAAGGAAACTACTGATTATCATTTGATTTTTTAATGTACCACGTCTAGAGCTTAAAAAACACTTTGATCATATTACATGGAAGCAAATCTGGTCCTTTTCAAAAAAAAAAAAGTTCACTTCAGATTAATAAATTGGCTTTTGAATTTGTTTTTTTATCCATCACAGGAACTTAGTTAATATAAATGTGGCCAGAGATGGGGCTAAAAGGCCTTAATTCTCTAGTGATAGCATTCCTATATGATCCTATATGTTTAATATTTTGTTCTCTACACCTACCATGTGGTATTTCATGATTATTAAGAAACAAAATGTTTTTAAGTCATGCAGTTTTCTTTTAATTTATGCTTCATAAATGGTGATAGTTACTATTTTCATCATTTCCTTTCTGCAAAAAGTAACTTTCATTGTAGATCTTCTCCCCAGTTCAAGTGCTTTTAATTCAGTATTATAAATTCTCCAGGACCCACCCTGTAGCACTATGCCCAGACTTGGATTTCACAGGCAATGCCCTTCACTCTGAGCCTTTCCATCTGCTTTTCTCCCACTCACTTGGCTTCCAACATCCTTATTTTATTTCCCACCTTTCACCTATAGAGCAGTGAACTGATTATGAATACCTACATCTATTGATTAATCAAAAGACAGAGGAGGTTGTTATATAGCTTTCCTCACTTTAAATATATTAAGTATATTTTAAAGGTTCCCTTTTAAACTCAATTATGTTTCCTTTTCAGTGTAATTTTAAAAAGTAAAAACCCATAGGAAACTTTTGACAAGAAACACTTTCAAGGCAGGTTGACGTCAGCATTTGTTAAAATTTCTCCAGATGATTCTAATGCGTCACTAGGGTTGCAAACTCCTATTCTAGAGTCCATAGTTCATTACCCTGGCTACACATTAGAATTACTTTAGATACCTTTAACTATACTTCTTGAATCCCACTCTTAAAGATCCTGATTTAAGCTCTGGAGGTGATTTGAATGTGCAGCCAGGGTGGACAGTTGCTGCTCTAAACCAGTGATTCTCATAGTCCCCATGAGAAACACAAGGAGAGCTCATTAAAACTGAAGGCACTGCAGGAGAAGATAGCTGGTTGTAGACTTCATGTCTACCAAGCAACAGAAATAGAAACTGGATGCTACTCGTTGTATGCCTTATAGTTTCTGATTCTAGTCCCCAATATGTAATGAAACAATACAGTATGCAGTAGTCTCATATATTGGGACATCTGCAAAATGGAGACAGAACTTGTAAAATATGTCGAAAAATTTTTTGGTTTCCAGCAAAACACCACACGAGTCTGTAACTTGCTTTCTGAGTATTATCTGATCTGATTCTATGGAAGGTATTTTGCAACTGTAAATTGTAGACAACTGATAGCAATGCAAAATGATTGTAGACGCAAATTCTGTCTGTCTGGAACAAGTTCTATTGACTTTCCTTCTCCTCTACCAACCAACAGAAATAGAAACTGGGTGCTACTTGTTTTATGCCTTATAGCTTCTGATTCTAGTCCCCAATGTGTAATGAAATAACACAGTATGCAGTAGTCTCATATATTGGGACATCTGCAAAATGGAGACAGAACTTGTAAAATATGTCAAAAAATTTTTTGGCTTTCAGCAAAACACCACACGAGTCTGTAACTTGCTTTCTGAGTATTATCTGATCTGATTCTATGGAAGGTATTTTGCAACTGTAAATTGTAGACAGCTGATAGCAAGGCAAAATGATTGTCTGTAGACATGCAAATTCTGTCTGTCTGGAACAAGTTCTATTGACTTTCCTTCTCCATTACAAAAGAGGCTTGCTTTGCCTCCTTTTGTGCATTCAGAGCTGTTTTCCACCTTTTCTAAAATTATTTTAACTCATTTAGATTTTTTATTTTTTTAATACTGCAAATAATAAAGGACTGGCCATAGACATTTTTTCAAAGAATCTTTTGAGCTCAAAGGAACAAAAATTTCAAGGGAATTTTTAATTGTACCAGTTTGATAGTGTTTAATAAAAAATAATATTTTACATATTATGTGCCTATCCATGTACAATGCAAAAATTATAAACTAAATTTTTCCCAGAATCATTTCATCCTAAATATAAACGTAGCAAAGATCTCCTGGTATAGTGTATAGTCACATATTACTTACAAGGACTCAAAAACATTTTTGAGACTAAATATCAGTCTGAACCGCTAGGTGGCAAAGTAACATTTGTTTTGTCAAATTTTTAAAAAGACTTGAAACCTTCCTTCAATGTTATTTGTCATTGAAATATGACGTTCACTGGATTCTGATTCAGTAACATTTTCTAAATATGCTCTTATTCAAATGAAACTATGTGGCTAGATTTCTCAAGGAAAACCTATCTTCATAATACATTTTTAAAAAGAACACAAAAAGTTGTGTTGGATTGAAGCGTCTATTCTGAAATCAAAGCTAAACTTGAATTTAACAGTTTTATATCTGATGTAACAAAATCTTCAAGTATTAATGGACCTTACATATCCCCTGGACTAAAAGTTCACCTTTAGGCTGAAATGACCTTTAAGATTTTCCTGATCATTAATTATTTGTGCTCCTATTAAATATTTTCATTTAGAGAAAATATGCTCTCTCACAAGGCATATCTATTATTCTTTCTTTAACATTATACCTTAGGGTTTTCCTTTTAAAAAAAATTGTTTATTTTATTTCAGTTCTGGAAGATGTGTGAAGATCCCATCACTAACCTACAAGAAAGCAAAGAACAAGGCAATATAAATAAAACCAAATATAAGAATAATAACACTAAGTGTAAATGAATTTAACTCCCTAAAGACCAAATTCATGGGTTGGGTGATTTTTCTAATCCAACTACAGGCTTTCTATTTTATTTTATCTTTAATAAAGTGACACAGGAATGTAGGTGAATAGGAAAGTTATTTCAGAAAAAGATGGAACAAAAAGACAATATAAAAATAAAAATACAGGCTGGGTGTGGTGGCTCACGCTTGTAAACCCAGCACTTTGGGAGGCTGAGGCAGGTGGATCACCTGAGGTCAGGAGTTTGAGACCAGCCTGGTCAACGTGATGAAACTCTGTCTCTACTAAAAATACAAAAAATTAACTGGGCATGGTGGCAAGTGCCTGTAATTCCAGTTACTCAGGAGGTGGTGGCAGGAGAATCACTTGAACCTGGGAGGCGGATGTTGCAGTGCACTGAGCTCGCACCATTGCACTCCAGCCTGGGCAACAGAGTGAGACTCTTGTCTCAAAAAATAAATACATAAAAATAAAAATACAATTCTTAATGTACATATTAACATGCTAAAAGACAAAGTAGGCTACATTGCAGTTATAAATAAATAGTGTAATTTTCAAAAAAGAAATCACACTCATAAACCTTTCCATGGTTAAAATTTTAGATCAAAATATTTCTAACAAAGAAAGACAGAACTTCTGGTAATGACAGCATGAAGAGGTCAGGTGGTCTCTTCCACAGAGAACAATGATAAGCACCAGACAAAAATATTAAAAGCAACTCTTTGGAGGCACTGAAAATGACCAGAGATAGGCAAAATCTTGAGAAGAATGTACTCGTGGAAGGATACTATTTCCTTGGGTAAGAGCTCTGAGTTTGTAATTTTCTTTCTGGAACATTCCTCAAACCCACCCTTTCCTTCAAGTCAGGAAGTAGAAATCAGCAGCCTGAACAGCTCAAGATGGCAGGTGATGGAATTCAGAGGAAGAGAGCAACTAGAAATTTAACAGAGAAATTCTGAAAGTGAGACAAAATATGTCTATAAACTCTACCCAAGTCTCCAGCTGACCACTAAACTATGTGTGCAGAGGGAAGATCCCATAAGCCTGATGAAAATGTAGGCAGAAACTAGAGGCGGGTGTACTCCTGAAAGACATAACTGCTCCTAGTGGGATTTGAGGGCTTGCTACACCTCTGACCCACAGTCTTCCCCAACCTGCACACAGCTTAGGAAGCAGAAAGCAGAAACCTTTCAAGTTTGAGGTGTGAAAGCGCAGAAATTGGAACTGGCAGAGCAACTAGTTGTTAAAGGGGGAGAGAGATAGATTTTGCTGTTTACAAAAAAAAAGCCAAAGTTCTCACAATAACAAGAGATTCCAGAATCACTGCAAAGTCTTATCTTAAAGGTCAATTTATTAAAGCAAAAATGATGAGACATGCAAACACACAGGAAAATATAACTCATTTTTAGAAAAAAAAAAATAGCAGTTTCTGAAAGGTTCCAGATGTTGAATTTGACAAAGACTTCAAAGAATCTATTATAAATATGTTCAAATAATTAAATGAAAATGTCACTTTAATGAATAAACTAATAAGGAATTTTAACAGAGAAATAGAAGATATATGTAACTGAAACGAGAAATTAGATGTGAACAATAACAGATCTGACATAGCAGAAGAAAGAATCTGTAAATTTGAAGATAACTCATTGAAATATCCATTCTGAAGAACTAAGAGAAAAAAGACTGAATCAAAGTAAACAAAGTATCAAAGATCTGTGGGGTGATATCAAACAGTCCAACATTTATGGAATTTGAATCCTAGAAACAGAGGAGAAAGAGTAAAATGTAAAACAACTTTTTGAATACAAAATAATTTAAATATCTTAAATTCTGTGGAAAGCATGTAGTTCCAAAAACCTCAACAAACCAAAATTAGTATAAATTTAAAGAAATCCACACCTAAACACACAGATGAAAGCCAAAGCTAAAGAGAAAATTCTAAAAATAACAAGTGTTTTTAACAACATTATTTATCATAGCAAAAAACTAGAAGCAATCTACATGCTCATCATCTGTGACTGGATAAATAATGACATACTTATATAGTAGAACATCATTCAAAAACCAAAAAGGAATAAATTGCTGGGTGCAGTGACTCATGCCTGTAATCCCAGCAGTTTGGGAGGCCAAGGCAGGCAGATCACTTGAGGTCAGGAGTTCGAGACCAGCCTGACTAACATGGTGAAACCCCGTCTCTACTAAAAATACAAAAATTAGTCAGGTGTGGTGGCGCATGCCTGTAATTCCAGCTACTCGGGAGGCTGAGGCAGAGAATCGCTTGAACCCGGGAGAAGGAGGTCGTGGTGAGCCAAGATCATGCTACTGTACTCCTGCCTGGGCAATAAGAGCAAAACTCTGTCTTAAAAAAAAAGGGGGGGGGTAATACATTACTGGCACCATAACTTGGATGAAATCTCAAGAATACTACACTAACTAAAACAAAGTACACACAGATGATTATATACTGAGTCATCACCTTTACAAAATATTCTAGAAAAGGAAAACAACCCAAAAAGCAAATCAGTGATTGACTGCAAATTGGGATGGAGGAAAGGATTGACTACAAAAAAATAGGAGAGAAATTTGGGAGTAATTATGATATTCCATACTTTGATTTTGCACATAGTTACAATATTGTATTCGTTTACCAAAACTCAATAAAAAAAATTTAAATGGCTGAATTTTATTGTCCATAAACTATACCTCAACATAATTATAAATAAAAATAACTACAGGTAATGGACACCCCCACGTACATACTATGAAAGTGGAAGATCTTGAACTTAGTAGACATTAACAGGTCAAGACAGCAAAAGTAAGCAAAAATATAAAGTGAGATGTTTTAGACCATTCTTGCACTGCCATAGAAATACCTGAGACTGGGTAATTAAAGAGGCTTATTTGGCTTACGGTTCTGTATCTGCTTCTGGGAAGGCCGCAGGAAGCTTACAATCATGTGGAAGGCAAAGGAGGACCAGGCACATCACATAGTGAGAATATAAGCAAGAGAGAAAGTGGAGGAAGAGATGCCACACACTTTTAAATGACAAGATCTCATGTGAACTCAGAGCAAGAGCTCACTTTTCATCAAGGGGATGGCATAAGCCTTCCCAAAAATTCCTCAAAGGCTTAACTCACTCTAGCATTAACTCAAAAGTCCAAAGTTCAAAGTCTTATCTGAGACAAAGAGAGTCCCTTCCACCTATGAGCCTGTAAAATCAAAAACATTAGTTACTTCCAAGATACAATGGGAGGATAGGCATTGGGTAAACACTGCCATTCCAAATGGGAGACATTAGTCAAAAGAAAAGGGCTACAGGTCCTACGCAAGTCTGGAACCCAGCAAGGCAGTCATTAACTCTTACAGCTTCAAACTCTTAATATCATTTGATTTCATTTCCCATATTTAGGGCACACTGCTGCAAGGGGTAGGCTTCCAAGAACTTGGGGAGCTCAGCCCCTGTGGCTTTGCAGGATTCAGCCCCCAGGGCTGCTTTCAGAAGTTGGAGTTGAATGCCTGTAGCTTTTCCAGGTGCAGGGTACAAGCTGCCGGTGAATCTACCATTTCGGGATCTGGAGGACGGAGGACCCCTTTTCATAGCTCCACTAGGCAGTGATCCATGGGGGACTCTGTGTCGGGAATCCAACACCACATTTCTCCTTGATACTGCCCTAGTAGAGATTCTGTATGAGGGCTTTGCCCCTGCAGCAGGTTTCTGCTTGTGCACCCAAACTTTTCCATACATCCTCTGAAATCCAGGTGGAGGCTCCTAAGCCTCAACTCTGTGCACCTGCAGGCTTAACACCAAGTGGAAGCCACCAAGGCTTACAGCTCGTACTCTCTGGTGCTGAGGCTCAATCTGCACATGGACCCTTTGAACCAAGGCTGGAGCCAGAGTGGCCAGGATACAGGAAGCAGTGTCCTGAGGCTGCTAAGCGTAGTGGGGTCCTGGATCTGGCTGAGGCAGAAGAATCGCTTGAACCCGGGAGGCAAGGGTTGCAATGAGCCAAGATCATACCACTGCACTTCAGCCTGGGTGACAGAGCAAGAGTCCGTCTAAAATAAATAAATAAATAAATAAATAAATAAATAAATAAATAAATAAAAAGAAACATAGGATGAATTTTCTCTTACATTGGGAGACTTAGGCTCTTTCATTTTGTTTCATAAAGGCATAGGTTGAATCTATGTGTAAATACTAGAGCAAAATCAGGTTAAAGAGATGTGGGAGCCCAACCAAAAGCTAGTGGCTACACTGGCAGCTTAATGCCCTCTCTAATCTGAACCAGGATTGAATTAGAGCATACATAAAGCAGGACATGTATATGGATTTCATGTGCTTCCCATCAGTCTGCTGGAAGAGAGCCTTTGTTGTTTACTTTAGCACTAGATGTTTTGTCTCAGAGCCAGTGATCCACAGCCTCTAATTTCATAATCCAGAGATCATTTTCAAACACTGACCTGGTCAAGGAGACATCTTCTAAGTCTAAGACATTGAATTCTGTAGGAAAATAAAACAGTAAATATACAATTAGGAAATAAGTATGCCACCTAGTCTTCATGTATGTGTGTATTTGATTTCCTGATTTTTACTAGAATTCTATTTAAAGATTTTAAATATATGTACCAAGTTGATGAGATATGCCTAAAGTTGTGCTTAATGAAATTCAAGGCATATTTTAAAGCCTTAAGAAATATTTGTTATTGAGCCACATTTTGATAAACATCTGTTCTCCATTCAGTCCAGCACTTGATTCTCTTTTTCTCTCCCCTTACCTCTTACCCACATCTCTCCTTCTCTCTCTCTTTCCTTTTCTCTCCTCCTGTAGCCTCTGGTTTGGAAAAATACCTGAGTGGTGTACTTGTCACAGAATTATAAAATACTATTTATGTATATATATTTTGAAAATTAAACCAATTATCAGGATTCTACCTCTCATCTTCTAAAACTTATGATACTTAATATGATAATATGAATAATATTCATTAATTCTACAGGTAAAACATTATCTGAAGATGGATAAGAGATATTTTCTAAGGGCAAATTCAGTAAGTCTGCATGTTATTATAAGTCAAAAATTGCAGAAATTATTATAATAAAAACTTGAAAAGCAGAACTTGGACATATAAATCAGATAATCTTGTCCCAGAAATGGAAAAGCCTGTAGTGACTGCAAACTGTGTTCTATTTCTGAAAGAACTTAAAACAAATATTATACATTCCATCATTGAAGAAGCATCCTCATCATGATACTGACAATTGACTTTATATACTTATGAAAAAGCAGTTGGATATTCTGAATTTTCCATATGCAACTGTGATATCAACATACTTCCAGTTTTCAATTCTTGTTTTGTTGTTGTCTTTTCATGTTGTTATTGTTGCTGTTCTGATACTAGGGTAGACATAGCAATTTTAATAACTGTCTTTACCATTGTCCTTTCCAAACAAAACTGTGTCATCTACAGCTCTGACCAATGTAGACCAAGTGACACTTCTCCCAGGCCACAGATAGCTGTGACAGAATCCTATGGCATTTTCTCAGATAGCTGGGGCATTTGTAGGGAATATTCTGTGAAAGAGAATTCACAGAAATTTGAATTGGAAACATACAGAAAAAAATAAGGTCATTATTAGTGAAAACTAAAGACGAAATAAAGCCACGAGAACGATTCAGGGTCATGAGGGTCATGCTAAATTGAGTTTATAAGGAGAAAGAAACTCTTAAGCACAATAGGAAATTGAGAATATGAATAAACAAGAGCTGCAAGGTAGAACAATAGAGAAGGGCTGTATTTTAGCATTCCTGTAAGACAGCATACTTTAGATTTATGAAAATCTTTAATGTTCAGCCATAAATTCCTATAAGAAGGAATTGTGAGGAGACTTATACATCAGATACTTCTAGATGGCCTATAGGCCATAAACATTTTCCCAAGGTGCTTTGGATATTTGGCATCAGTTCAATCATCATGACCATTTTCAACTATTTCCCCTAACATGATTGCATGTTTAGGTAGTATATTACGTTTATTAAGATAAGACAGCATTTTTAAATATGATTGCTATTTTATAAATGTCATTTGCAACCTCCATCACTGCACTCATTAATTCATTAAACAAATATTTATTAAGCTCTTATTGTATGCCAACACATTGTTATCTGTGATCATCTGAGGTAAAAACTGAAGGGATCCACAGGAGGACACTAAATTACAGAAAACTTGTCAAACAACGAATGAATCATACTTAACAGCGAAAAGTTGAAATCTTTTCCTCTAAGATCTGGAACAAGACAAGGATGCCCCCTTTCATCACTTCTATTCAACATAGTACTGGAAATCCTAGCCAGAGCAATTCGACAAGAGAAGACTGTAAATGGCATAAAAATTGGAAATGAAGAAGTTAAATTGCCCCGTTTGCATATGACATCATCTGACATATTTTTTAAAACCCCTGAAACTCCACCCAAAAAAAGCCTGTTAGAACTAATAATCTAATCCAGTACATTTGCAGGATACAAAATCAACATACAAAAATCAGTAGCATTTCTATACACTAATAGCAAACTATCTGAAAAAGAAATCAAGAAAACAATTCCATTTACAATAGCTACAAAAAAAAAAAAATACTGAGGAATAAATTTAACCAAGCAGATGAAAGATCTCTACACTGAAAACTACAAACATTGATGAAATAAATTGAAGACACAAATAAATAGAAAGATATTACATGCCCATGAATTGGAATAATTAATATTGTTAGACTTTTCCTACTACCCAAAGCGATCTACAGATTCAGTGCAATACCTATCAAAATACCAGTGGCATTCTTCACAGAAATAGAAAAAAATATTAAAATGTGTGGAACCACAAAAGACTTCAATAGCCAGAGAAGTCTTAAGAAAAAAGAAAAAACTGGAAGTGTCACACTCTCTATCTGACTTTAACTAAAAAGCTGTAGTAACCAAAACAGCATGGCATTGGCATAAAAGCAGAGACATAAAGCAATGAAACAGACTAGAGAACACAAAAATAAATTCAGACACTTACAGACAAGTGATTTTTGACAAAGATGTCAAAAACACACAATGGAGAAAGGACAGTCCCTTCAATTAAGGGTGCTGGGAAAATTGGATATCCACATACAGAAAAACAAAACTAGACCATTATCTCTCACCATAATCAGAAATCAACTCAAAATGGATTAAATACCTTAATGTAAGACCTGAAACAATAAAAGTGCTAGAAGAAAGCATATGGGAAGTGCTTTGTGACGTTGGTCTGGGTGAAAATTTTTTGGATAAGATCCCAAAAGCACCAGCAACAAAACCAAACATAGACACATAGAATTATATCAAACTAAAAATCTTCTGTACGGTAAAGGAAACAATCAACAGAGTGAAAAGACAATCTACAGAATGGGAGACAATATTTGCAGACTATACATCAGACAAAGGTTAATATCAAGAATATATAAGAAGCTCAAACAACTCAATGGTTAAAAAAAAAAAATGCAATTTTCAATGAGCAAAAAACCTGAGTAGGTATTTCTCAAAAGAAGATATACAAATGGCCAACAGGCATATGGAAAAAAAAAAATGCTCAACACAACAACAATGAGATATCACCCCACTCTAATTAGAATGGCTATTATCAAAAAGACAAAAAAAATAATAATAATAACAATTGCTGGCACAGATATAAAGAAAGAGGAAGGAACTCTTATACACTGTTGATGGGAATGTAAATTAGTACAGCCATTATGGAAACCAGTATGGAGTTTTCACACACACAAAATCCAGCAATCCCACTAATAAGTATTTATCCAAAGAAAATGAAATCAATATGTCAAAATGATGTCTGCACCCCCATGTTTATTGCAACACTATTCACAAATAGCCCAGCTATGGAATCAACCTAAGTGCCTATCAATGGATGGATTTTTTTTTTAAGTGCTATATATACACAATGGAATACTATTCAGCCATCCTGTCATTTGCAACAGCATGGATGAATCTGAAGGATATTATGTGTATCAGTCTGTTATCACATTGCTAAAGAAATACCTGAAACTAGATAATTTATAAAGAAAAGAGGCTTAATTGGCTCACGGTTCTGCAAGCTGTAGAAGAAATAGCTGGGGAGGCCTAAAGACACTTTCAATCATGGTGGAAGGGGAAGGAGAGGTAGGTACGTGTTAGATGGTGGCAGGAGAGAGAGAGCAAAGGGGGAGGTGCTACACATTTTTAAACACAGACTCCTGAGAACTCACTCAGTATAATGAGAACAGCCAGGGGAATATCTGCCCCTATGCCCCTCTCCCAACACTGGGGATTACAATTCCACATGAGATTTGCATGGGGACACAAATCCAAACCATATCATTAAGTGAAGTAAGCCAGGAACAGAAAGATAAATTCCTCATGATCTCACTTACATGTATAAACTAAAGGAGTTGATCTCATTGTCATACAGAGTAGAATAGTGGTTACCACAGAGGCTAAGGGGAAGGGGGTTGGGGAGGAGATGAGGAGAGATTGGTCAATGGATACAAAGTTTACAGTAAAATAGGAGAAATAAATGTTGGTGTTCACAACAGAGAGTCACTGGTTAGCAATACTGTATTGTATATTTCAAAATAGCTAGAAGAGAGGATTTTGAATGTTCTCATAGCGAAGAAATGATAAATGCATGAGGTGATGAATATGCTAAGTACTCTGATTTGATTTTTATATGATGTATATATGTATTAAAACATTGCACTGTACCCCATAAAAATGTACAATTATGTCTCAACTGAAAACAAAATTAAAAAAAAAAACAAAAAAACCTGGTGCAGTGACTCACACCTACAATCACAACAATTTGGAAGGCTAGAGAGGACGGATTGCTTGAGCCCAGGAGTTTGAGACCAGCCTGGGCAACATGGTAAAACCCCATCTCTACCAAAAATACAAAAGTTTGCTGGGTTTGGTGGTGTCTGCCTGTAGTCCCAGCTACTAGAGGGGCTGAGGTGGAAGGATTCTTTGAGCCCAGGAGGCAAGCGTTGCAGTGAGCTGAGATGGTGCCACTGCACTCCAGCCTGGGTGACAGAGTTAGACCCTGTCTCAAAAAAAAAAAAAAAAAAAAAAAAAAAAATTAGCTAGATCTGGTGGTGCACAACTGTAGTCCCGTCCACTCCAGAGGCTGGTGGGAGGATCGCTTGAGCCTGTGAGGTGGAGGCTGCAGTGAGCCATGATCACGCCATTGTACTCCAGCCTGGGTGACCCTTTCCTAGATAATTTGAGACTTCCGCCCACCAAACAGGAAAGAAGTAAAGAAAGATACCTATGTCATGCTAATTCTTCAGATAATTTAGGCCTGAAGAAACAAAGGAAACCAATTTTACATCCTGGGGCAGGGTGATACAGGCAGAAGTAACAACTAGCACAAAGTCCCTGATGAGAAAATGAATTCAAGGCCCTTATTTTAAGAGGAAAAACCACGGTCCTGGGTAAGGAAGATTATACAGCAAAGCTGGAGCTCCAACCTCAATATTTTCACTTAAAGTACATTTCTCAGCCAGGCGCGGTGGCTCAGGCTGCCGAGGGGGTTGGATCATGAGGTCAGAAGTTCGAGATCAGCCTGACCAGTATGGTGAAACCCCGTCTCTACTGAAAATACAAAAAAAAAAAAAAATTAGCCAGGCATGGTGGTGCGTGCCTGTAATCCCAGTCACTAGAAGGCTGAGGCAGGAGAATCGCTTGAACCCGGGAGGCGGAGGTTGCAGTGAGCCAAGATCATGCCACTGCCTTCCAGCCTGGGCGACAGAGTGACAGTGAGACTCCATCTCAAAAAATAAACAGATAAATAAACAAATAAATAAATAAAATAAAGTACATTTCTCTTCCTAAAGGAATGAAATGAAATTTCCTAAAAATGAGATGTAGTGTGTATGGATTATGTGATCTACATAAAATCAAATTTACCTACTTAAATATCTTCAATAATTCCCATGATAGAAGAAAAAGGAACATCCTATAAAAGGAGCATTAATAAAATGGAATCTCAAAATGTCATGCAGAGGAAGGTCAGTTAGTGATACAGAAAATGTTAATGATATATTATAAAAAGAGGATTTACAAAGAGTATGTAGTTTGCTTTTCCCTTATGATCCTGCCCAAGAGCTGTTGGTGAGTCTGAGCTATGTAGATTTTGGAAAGGGGAGGGGTTGCACCCTCCTAGTGCATACACCCCAGTGGGGTTTATATGGCATATGTTCAGAAGGTGAATAGACTCGCATGGAGTGTCATAACCCTTACAGAGTGAGGAGGACATCTATGCTGGGAGGTGGCCTGATATTGGATGTGGAAACCCAAGCAGAGTGAGGAGGGCTTTTGCACAGAAATTTTGTCTGGTTCAGGGTGTCAGAGCCTGAGAGGGACCAGGCAGGTGTCTGTGCAGATATCTGCCTGGTAAAAAGTATCATATCTCTTGTAGAAAAAGAAAGTTATCTGTGTAAGAAAAAATGGTGACAATAGCGGGACATTAGTTACATACAAGGATATTGATAAAATTAGTAAATACATTAAGTATAATGAGAGCTAGGTTTCTCACTGTCAATGAAAAGAGGTACCAATAGGAAAAGAGAGAAAGCTAGAATTAATTCAGTAGTGTTAGATAGGAATTGGAGATATCAGTGTTATCTCATGCTGTAGATCTACAGATAGGTAAGTAGATTAAAAAATAGATGTATATGTGTACGT
Source organism: Theropithecus gelada (assembly GCF_003255815.1). NCBI lineage: Eukaryota > Metazoa > Chordata > Mammalia > Primates > Cercopithecidae > Theropithecus > Theropithecus gelada. Next base: position 124,081,309 of record NC_037670.1, on the reverse strand, counting down.
GTGTGTGTGTGTATGTATACATATTATCTTAGCTTGGGCTGCTATAACAAAATACTATAGACTGGATGGCTTAAACAAGAAAAACGTATTTCCCACGCATCTACAGGCTGGTCCAAGATTAAGTTGCCTGACAATTAAGTTCCCGGTGAGGGCTCTCTTCCTTATTTGCAGACAGCTTCCTTCTTGTCATGTCATCACAGGGCCTTTCAATGGTATATTGACATGGGGAGAGAGATTTTCTCTCTCCCTCTTCATGTAAGGCCCCCAGTCCTATCAGATTAGGATCCCACAATTATGACATCAGTTAATTAATGACCTCTTTAAAAAGGCCTGTTTCCAAATGTAAGCACATTGGGAGTTAGGGCTTCAACGTATGAATGGGGGGAGTGACACAATTCAGTTTATAACATATATATATACATTTTGTACATGTGTGCAAATGTACAACCAGCACCCAGATCTTGACTTCTAATACTATTTTCTACTAAAAAGAACCAGAACTCCTAGTAAAAAAAAAATTGCTGACTTCAAGGCTGGAGAGAAAAACAATACAAGATGAGCCTGAAATATATTTGTGTGAGAAAGTCAAGAAATGCTCAACAAAAGAGAACATCTCCAAAGGATATAGAAGCCAGATTGAAAGGGCTCCCAGTGGCCATTTCTGGGATAATTTCATCCTTAAAATAAATTATCATATAAATTTATTATAATCTATTGAATAGAATAGGAATCTATGAGTCCATAATAATTAATTAAATAATTATATAGAGCAGAATCTTTATAAGGAACAGTATACTTATATCATTCACAATGAAGACTTTCTCTTCCCTTGGGTTTATCCTTTCTCGGTTCTGCTGCTGCCCTCAACCCCTTCCTGTTGATATTCCCTGGCCTCTGGTCTCAGCCCTGAGCACTTCTCACACTAAAGAGTCAATGAACAACCAACCTTGAAACTTAGGAGTTCTCCTTGATTCTCCCTTCGCCTAAATCCCTGCATCCAAAAAGTAAACACATCTTATGTTCTTAAACCATTCCTCAAAACTATATTTTAGTTGCTAAGTTTGTGTTATGCATTTTTTACCTCAAAACTTTTCCATCTATTCCAGCCTACCTACTTCTGCAATAATACAAGCCTAAATTACTGCCTCCTTTCCAGCCTCCCTGCCTCTGGTTTATTCATTCTGCCATCCATTCATCAAGTTTATATTTAACTTCTATTATGCATTAGGACAAGACAGCCAGTTCTCTCCCTCATGTAATTTATAGCCTACTGGTGACTAATGAACTAATTTGATAAGTAATTATAAAATTAACCTTGTAAGTATAATTGTGACACTGATGCAAAGGAGAACTACAGGAGTTATGAGAAGATATAACCAAGAAAAAAATTCTAATCTGGAGGATGAAAAAAATCATCATCAAGAAAGTTGTATTTGGGCACAGTGGCTCACTCCTGTAATCCCAGCACTTTGGGAGGCTGAGGCAAGCAGATCACCTGAGGTCGGGAGTTGGAGACCAGCCTGACCAACGTGGAGAAACACTATCTCTACCAAAAATACAAAATTAGCTGGGCTTGGTGGTGCATGCCTATAATCCCAGCTACTCGAGAGGCTGAGGCAGGAGAATCACTTGAACCCAGGAGGCGGAGTTTGCAGTGAGCACAGATAGAGCCATTGCACTCCAGCCTGGGCAACAAGAGCAAAACTCCGTCTCAAAAAAAGAAAAAACAAAAGAAAAAAGAAAGAAAGTTGTATTTTAGCTGTGGTCTGAAAACAATAATGGTTTTTAATGGTGGGATGGTTGGGATAGAAAATTCCAAATAATATACACTGCATGTGCAAAATCCTCGAAGCAAAAAGAAGCAAGGTACATTCTAGAAACCAAAATAAGCCAGCCTAGTTAAAGAACAATGAGGGAGGGAGAGAGAAGAGGTGGATTTGAGAGATAGCTGGGAGGTAAAATTGACACGAGTTTGGATGCACTGGATCCGGTGTTATCTGGGAGAGAGAGGTATCAAGGATGACTCTTGAATTGCTGATTTTAGCAACTAGTTAGATGATTATGCTATTTGCTTTGAAAAAGAACTGGAGTGATTCCAGGCTTGCAATGGAGGAGGAGGAGAAAGAACATGTTTATTTTCAATTTCAGGTATAAAAACTTTTATCTGCCTATGGAACCACTTAGAGGAGACAAATGGAGCTTGGAGAAGACATGTGACAGACGTGTAAATTTGAGGGCAGCTATTGAAGATAAGAATTTTCAGAGACAGAAGAGACAAAGAAGCTAAAGGAAGGAAGCCTTTCTAAATGCAGGAAGTGATTAAGTCTCAATGTCTGCTGACACATCAGAGAGAATAACTAAAATTCATCTATTGGAATTAACCACATGAAGGTCAAATTACTTCAAACTCTTAAACATACCAGTCAGTGGGAGGGCTGGTAGTGGGGGATGCAGCCCTCTCATGCGACATTCCTGATTGACTCACCTCCACCACAGGGCACTTATTCACATTATTTCTCACTGCCCCACCTACCCATGTTCCCTCAGAAATATTACCTTTACTCAAGCCTCGATTCAAATTTCTCCCCTCAAGAACATTTTTGCCTTGTGTTTCTATTTACAGTGCCCATCACTTTTAATGTTCGTTGTGATTTTTATGTATGTGTTATCTCTCCCTATAGGAAATATTAGCTCTTTGAGGGCCAGGATCATATTTCTTTCATCATTGCTTCCACAGTGACTGGCACATGGGATATAAATATGAGTTCAGTTGTACTTTTTAAATTTTCTATTACTCATGAGTTGCTTTTCAATGAATTTCTCATTATCCTGTTTCTCTTTTCATGTGCATTTCTGAAAGAGGCTGACAAGATGTTTCCCAGTGAGCTTTGCCAGGTGTCGGCACATTCGTGAAGTCACCATGGATACAAGTTCTGTTCCTCAATTTTGTAAGTCAAAAATCTTAATTTCACCAGTTAATCTAGTGGTATCCATATTCTAGAAAGTATTCACAACAACTAAGTTTACAAAAATAAACATATATATATAGATATATGTATACACAGGTACACACACACACACACACATACACTCCCCCCCACACACAAATCTGAAGATGGCATACTTTCATATGTTAAATATTCCAAATTAAAGAATATTTTGAATGTTTATGAAATGTGGAAACAATAATATACACATTAAAATATTTAGCTTTTTCATGATTTTCATATTTGACGTTTTGAAAAAGGAAAAGGCAATGATAGAGAATGCAGAATCCATAGATCCTGTGAGAGTCATGATAAAGTGGGAAGAACATAGTGCATCTGAAATGAAACAAACCAGGGTACCAATTTCAACTATGGTTCTTAGGCAATTTTTTTTTCCATAAACTAGGAATCACAAAGCCCACCAAATAGGATTATTATGAGAATTAACTGATTCAATTTATAAGAAGTTCCGAGGGCACTATATAATATGAATAAAAGATAAATATTGAATCTCATTCTTTCACTTTTGTTAATATCCGTATATCATATTATATAGTTTTTTGTGGTCCTAATTCTCCACTTAGATGAGAAAATCTTTACTTCCTACCCTCTTTACATTATTTCCCAGCTAAAGTATTATTTTATTTATCAACAGTTTCTGGAATTGAAGTAACAGATTTCAGAAACTCTGGACTAACAGGAAAGCAAATATTATCTTCGTTCAAAATCAAATGTAAATACATGACCAACTGACCCTACCAGAACTCCAAGCCCAGATCACCAAAGCATACACATTAGAATGTGTAGAAGCTAATGTGGACTAGGAACACTGTGTGCAAGTGAACATTCTAGATCCCTTCTATCTAGAGAAATAGATTTCTAGGAACATGTTAAAGATGTGTTAACACAAAATCTCTCAGGCCCTGAGCCTTGCTAACCTACTCTGATGGTTAATTTCATGTATCAACTTGACTAGGCCATGCAGTGCCCATACATTTGTTCTAACATTATTTCTGGATGTGTCTGTGAGGGTATTTCTGGATGAGATTAACATTTGGATCAGTAAACTGAGTAAAGGGGATTGACCTCCCCTTTACTATGCGGGCGGGCTTCATCCAGTCAATTGATGGACCACAGAGAACATAAAGGCTTGATTCTTTTGTCTGCCTGTGATGAGTTGGAACATCAGTTCTTTTCTGCCTCTGGACTCAAACTGAAACATCGGCTCTTCTGGAGCCTTGAGCCTGCCAGCCTTCAAATAAGAACTACACCATCAACTCTACTGGGTCTCTAGCTTGCCAACGGCAAATCTTGGGACTTCTCAGCCTTCATAATAGCAAGAGTCAATTCCATATATATATATGGAATATATAGTATATATATGTGGAATATATAGGACATATATGGAATATAGGAGATATATAATCATAAACATATATATAGGAGTTACATATATAACACATATATATATAGGCTGTCTTTCTCTGGAGAACTGACTAATATACATATCTTGGGAGAATGAAAGAGTTTGATGAGGGTCCTTCCAGTGACATAGTTAATGATAAAACTCACTGTAGATTATTGTCAATATTTACTGTCTCAACCAGTGCCTCCAGATCTCTTCATTGATGTAGCATGCTAAAAGCATACATTTGCTAGAAATATTTAGCAATATTTAGAAATCTTAGCCAGCCAGTGAATGTTTTCCAAGGTACACAGGTAAACAAATTTCTGATAGCAACACCTATTGCTACTTTTTTCCCTCTCTGACATATCCAGTTATAACATGATTTCTTTTTCATATTTGCAGCATTACAGTCAAAAGGAAATGTTTAATCCATCTCAAAAGTCCTCATTAAAGACACTGTAGAAGCTAAAGCATGTGTTTTTGAAATGCAGTGATTTTTAAAATGTCTCCCCACGCACTCTGTCTGCACACATGGGCACACACACACTTGCACCATCCATAAAATGTTTAAATGAGAAAAGGAGCATATTTTATTTGGAACTAAAATCTACTAATCATATTTTATTGAAAATACTTTAAATTTTACTTAATGAGCTTTTGTCAAAATCTGTGCCACACTTTTTTTTCCTTAGTTACTGTGGAAAATTTTTTCTGTAGAAAAAAATGTAAGATGCTACCTATGGTTCATTTTTGCACAATCTTTTGGAATTTTAGTTAACAGATGAGCCACAGTATAAATTTTGTACTAAAATAGGGCTCCAAAAACAATATGGATTTGAGAAAACTACTCAACATTTTTATATATGTTTCAGTTAATAATACAATCTTTATTACAAAATATAATTTCAAATATGATAAAAGACAAATTTATAAACATACTCTTTTTCTCTCCCTTATGTTTAAAGGAAAATAAACATCTTTTCTTGTCCTTGTTAACAGATAATTTTCACACAATGGTAAAATCATGATGCTCACACAGATATAAAAATAAACAGTTGTTCATTGTTATTTAACTCAATCAATTTTTAAAAACAGGCAGATATTATAACTGGTTCAAACAAGAAATCATGAACAGATGCATTTATAGATCAGGAATATTGAAGTAAATGTGCAGATGGGTGCAAAACTGTTTTTCCAGAAGGAGGGGAGGGAAAATTGCAGTAAACGTCTCTCCAGAAAGGAAAAATTTCTTATATCTGTAGACAATAATTTTTTTGCATTATTATCAGTTATCTACATTTAACACAGTGGTAAAATAGCTTCCAAAGAATCAGAATCAGATAACATGAAGAGGTATTCTCTAGGGCCTAATAATCTGTAGTTTTCCACTGAAGCACAAATTTTTCTTTACATTCAGAACTGTAAACCGAGTCTGGGTATGGGGGTGTGTGCCTGCAGTCCCAGCTACTCTGTATGCTGAGACGGGAAGATGGCTTGAGCTCAGGAGTTTGAGACCAGCCTGGGCAACATAATGAGACCCAATCTCTTAAAAGATAAAAGAAAGCAAACCCTAACCCTGTCTCTACAGCTGTCGAGGAGCAAAAATATTGGCATTTAAATATATTTTCATTTTTTGGCCATGTACTAACCAAAAATTTCATCGAGCTTCACAGGGATAACTTAAAGCCTCACTCCTTCATCCCAGCCAGAGAAATATAGCTGTTAAAAGATTCAGATTAATTCTTTTAAAAGACCCCAACTGTTCAAAGTTTATGATGTTGGAGTCCGTGGAGCAGACAGGGGTAGCTGATGGAAGCTGGCTGGAGACAGAAAGAAGAGAGATGTTGGAAAGACAGAGAAAAAAGGGAGATGTTGATGCCCTCTATCACTTCTCTGCCCATCATTACCTAATCCTGTCTCTAAAAAATAAAAATAAATGTGGGCTTTGTTATTTAGCACAATCATATTTATACATGAATCTATTACTGTTATACCCAGTAATCCATTTTTAAAAATTGTGGTATTTTAAATTATACGTAACATAATATTTACCGTTTCTACTCTTGTTAAGCATACAATTTAGTAGAATTAAGTGTATTAACATTGTTGGGTAACCATTACCCAATCATCCATTTTTTATTCCATACATTTCCAGGACATTTTCCAGGGGAAACTGAAATGAAGTAGTAAGAGGAAGAAAACTGTAATACATTTGACATAAAGAAAGCTTCTCCTTGTCTGCAGGTATTTTTCAAAACAGCAGTCTATCACTAATATATTGCTATAGGTGACATTTCATATGTTCATTAAAATTTGCCTGAAAAATTGGTTTGAAATTGTGAAAAACAATAACAGACCCGGGATCTGGGGCTTGTTTGCAAGTGTAAAAATCTATTTGTATAAGGCCACCTTTCAAAGCATCTCCAATATGTCTTTTTCCTACTAATATAAAAGGGTGGACCCATTGCTAGACAATAGTAATAAATAATTTTTTTAAATCTAAGACTCCATAACAAAGAGAATATGTGTGAAGGTCTTTAGCTGTAATAGTGTTTCCTGATTACCTCAGTCCAGTCACATTTAGAACCTGTCATTATGCCTGTGGTTTCCTGTCTATGGTTTTTCAACATGAATAAATCATTTTACTGATTCATTGGACCTTTTCTCAGCTTGATTCTCTGTTTCCTGATTGGAGCCCACTGCTCCTGAATCTACCTTTAATCAGAGTCATAGAATTCATTAAAAACAACAATAATAACAATAGCAAGCTCTAATGACATGCTAGACCTTTAATTCTCCCGATAACCCCATTGCAAACTTAGAGATGACATGACTGAGCCTTTGATTGGTTAAATAAGTGGCCCAGTCATAAAACTATTAAGTGGTTGAACTTTAATTGATAGGTAATTCATTCAGGCTTTTATTAAATGTTGGCAGGCAGTCACTGACTAGATGCTAGAGCACAGAGGTAAAAAGATAAGAACTCAGGCCTTACATGGCACAGTTGTGCTTAGAGTCAAATACGGTTAATCAGGTACTTGATGGATCTGAACTGGAAAAATTATGATTTGAGGAACTTATAAGCAGTTTTTACCCTTTTAGGAGGATAATTAAATATCTTTAAGGAAATTATTTACTTTTTTCTTAAAAGTGAACTTTTTTTTTTTTTTTTTTTTTGAGACGGAGTCTCGCTCTGTCACCCAGGCTGGAGTGCAGTGGCCGGATCTCAGCTCACTGCAAGCTCCGCCTCCCGGGTTCACGCCATTCTCCGGCCTCAGCCTCCTGAGTAGCTGGGACTACAGACGCCCGCCACCTCGCCCGGCTAGTTTTTTGTATTTCTTAATAGAGACGGGGTTTCACCATGTTAGCCAGGATGGTCTCGATCTCCTGACCTCGTGATCCGCCCGTCTCGGCCTCCCAAAGTGCTGGGATTACAGGCTTGAGCCACCGCGCCCGGCCTTAAAAGTGAACTTTTGATGATACCCTGTAGACAAGAACTGATAAAGCAACTCCCTATAAATTGTTCTTACAAGTCCTGATCGTTGATAAGCTGGTTTAAAATCAGATGCTTTGAATCCACGTATAAATTCAAATTGCATGTGCTCCCAATATTGAGAAAATCTTTTGTACTAAAATTTGAATTTAGGTCAATCTGTAACTGAAGATCATGATTTGTTCTTGAGATATCTATGTGTTTTTGCCCAAGAAGTTCCCGAAAGGCTGTATTTGTCTAAATCAATAACAGGTTGGACACACAAAACTGACCTCTTCTGCTCATAACACAATGAAGTTTCCAACAAGGAATTGGACTAGATTTGGAGAAAAGCTACTCAGAGTAAGTGGTTTTTGTCCTAAGAATAGTATTATTAAAGGCTGAATAATCTGGGTTTTGGATGCTTGATGTGAGCTATTGTGTCTTGATTAGTTCTTAATGTTGAGAGCACACTTCCTGGAACAAAAAGGATAGACTTACACTCAGTCATCCAAGGCATTGGCCTCTGACTGGAAAATGTTTATTCCTCTCTTGGTCCAAGAGCAGTTGGGCCTAGATGGTAAGGTGTAGAAATGACTGCAGATTCACATGGGTGAAAACGAACCCTACATCTCTTGAAGCGTGCCAGCAACAGGTATGGACTTTGCAAATAGGGTTTGTCCCGCGGGCTCTAAAACTTCAGGAGGGGCTTCTCATTCTATCCCATACATTCAAGTATTCCCAGACCTTCAGTAAAACTTGGTTAAACTTTCGAACTTAATTTTAGTTGTACCATGGGGAATAAGGAGCATTGCTTCTTCCACAAGGTTAGAATGGGAATATCTGCAGAGGTACCATCAGATTTTGGGTGTTCCTGAGGGAAAATAATCATAGATTTGTACATGTTTCTTTCATTTGCATATTTCATGACAATAATTTATTTAGGTTTCTTTCATTTGCTTATTTCATGACAATTATTTATGTAAGTTTGTTTTGAAATGTTTATTATGTTTTTCCCCTGAGCAGACTGCAAACTCCTTGAAGGAAAGAACCATGTGTCTGGTTTACTGTTGAACACCCATGGCCTAGCACAGTCACGAGTACAAAAGAAATGCTAAAAAATCTATTCCTTAAATAAGACAGAGTTATTGAGAGCAAAGGCAGCCGCAAGATGACAAGACAAGAAATCACTGGAAGGAAGAGAAGAAACTAAAAATGAAGTTTGCTTAATTTTGGAATTGAGATGGGTAAATGTGCATAGGGATTTTGATTACCAAAAACAACCAGAAAAATCAAGTCATAGTTCAGTGTAAGTGTGCATCCATGAGTAAGGGATGAGTAAGGGATGACATATTGCCACTCAATAAATTTAAAGGGCTGGTGGGAATCCCAAAAATAAGATGCCTTTATGAATTCATTGCCTGAAATGGGTCACGTCACTGTGTTTGTGGTAAATACGCATATGCATGAGCCTAATAAATTTCTTAGTCCTCATATTATATACTTATCCTTAAGGCAAGGACCATGTTAATAATCATAATTAGTAGACAGCATGAACTAGCTGGTTTAGATAATGTGCTTTTTTTCTTTAAGGAAGGAACTTAAGAGAGTTTCCAGTACCTGTGTGAAATAATTACTAAAATTCATTATTCTATTGATCTAAAGAGTGGGATTATGACATTTTACAACCCAGTACAAAACCCTTTTAATATTTTCATCAATAATAGAGTCAGTCATCAAAAACTTATCATCTGCGACTAGGCGCGGTGGCTCATGCCTATAATCCCAGCACTTTGGGAGGCCAAGGCAGGCAGATCACCTGAGGTCAGGAGTTCAAGACCAGCCTGGCCAACATGGCAAAACCCTGTCTCTAATTTAAAAATCTAAAAATCAGCCAGACGTGGTGGCACATGCCTGTAGTCCCAGCTACTCAGGAGAAGAGGATCGCTTGAAACCAGGAGGTGGAGGCTACAGTGAGCCGAGATTGCGCCACTGCACCCCAGTCAGGGCAATAGAGTGAGACTCGTCTCAAAAAAAAAAAAAAAAGATTTATCATCTGAGGTCAACGCAAGGGTACTTCACATGCTAGCAAGTCATTCCCTATTCTAAAACTATAATGATAAATTCTAATGTGATTGTTTGGCCATTAAAGTTCCTGATTTAAAAAGTATTAATCTAGAATAATGGTTTTTGCTTTGTTTCTTATATTTCTTCCAAAATCTAGACTCTCATCATTTAAAATATGGATCTAGCTGTCAGTATCTGAGCAGCAGCAGAGAGCAATTGATTTTAAAATTACAAAAACATGAATAAAAAGATTAGGTCTCATCTGTCCAATCTCTAAGCAGTTTTACAGAGAATGATAACTGTAAAGGAATTAACATCAAGGGCATTTGTTCCCTGAGTCTTTAATTCATCTTCGTTGTTGGAGGCTGCCTTGTAAACTAAATTGAATGCATAGGTGTCTGCTTCTTCAAATCTGGACGAGTCAGAGCTCTTCTGCAAATGGCATCTTTATTGTCTTCATTTTAGCTGTTTCCTCTTTCTTTTTTTTTCTTTTTGTCACATCTATTTGTTATCTATTCAGTAATCAATTGTGCCTTCCATGCTCTATAAGCTAAATCAAGAAATATGATTTGGTAGATTACACAAATGGATTGCTTTGTGCAAGGTGGAAAGCAGGAATTTGCCACCTCCCTTAATAGATTTTTCAGAAAACTTACCCACAGAGGAACATTTATTTTCTGTGGCTTAATCTTAAGGGTATCATCAACATTCTCAATAATTACCATACTTTAGTTCACTTGTTTGATTGTCTTTTGTACTCTTTAAGGAAGAACAATACAGCCTGTTTTCTATTGTGTTTTCCTAGAGCAATTCTGTATCTTTAGACTAGGCTCCCAAATATCTTCTTGAATACAAAGGACTCTATTCTTCCATTCAATGTGAAAAATTTGTACAAATAACTACCCATACACATCACTCGACTGTGAGGAATAAATAGCTCCCTTAAAATATCAAACACATCATTTAAACTTACTTGCATCAATCATTTTAGATCTGTTGTCACACTTCAAACATTTGAATTGGAAAAGTCAAGCAATAATATTATAAAATATTAAAGTCCACAAATTTCCAGAAGACTTGAGACATGTTTTTCTAAAAGTTTTAATTATGACAGAATTTATACCTTTTTAATTGGACTTGAAAATGACTCAATAGACACCTTATCCCATTTGTGAATTTGTAATCCTATAGCAAGAGAAAATTGAATTGTGTCCCGAAGAAATATCTGGTCAGACACAATTATATACATTTTTAACATGTTGACAATATTATTCTAAATTATCATGCATTTATCTATATTCCACATGCTTTTAGTTTAGTCAATATGTAATTCAGTACTTATATTTCAAGGATACTAAATTTGATCATATTTTTCTATGTAATTGTTTAAATAAGTCTGATTAGGTTTATATTTCTATTAGAAAGCATATGTTTGAATAATAAAGCAAATATTAGAGTAAATATTATGTTTAATTTTTAATTGTGGGAAGTCATTTATAGCCACTAAAGGTTGTTGCAATTTGTCTAAATAGCTATATTACTTTTGGCTGTTTTAACTTTCATTTTAAATCAATTTTAACATCTGCTTGGTTTCCCAATACCATGAGTAAAATAAACACTTTATTTAACATATTGTTCATGATTACATCTGCATGAGAATCATAATTTTACCTTTTATCTGAAAATTATTTTTAACAGAATTTGCCAAACCAAGATCATTGTCATAAATTAGATTACCCAGAAGCAGATGCTGAGGAGGAGACTGGAGTATAAGATGTTTCTTAGAGAGTAATAACTGTGAAAGGGAAAGAGAGGAAGCAGAACTGGGCTGCAGAACGAGTGGAATTGCCAAGCAGTCCTAACATTGCCTTTGCCAGGCCAGTGGTAGCCCATGGAAGAGTCCCATGCTGGCCGTCTACCTCTCCTGCCTTAGTCACACGATGCGGGCTTCCCAGAGAAGGCTGTGACCTCAGCTAAGGAAGCTCCCTACCCCTAAGACAAATCCTGCATCCTCCTTCTTTCTCTTTCATATGTATAAATTTGCGTAAAGGATACCTGCAAACCATCACGTAACCTTTGACTTGCACTTCTTGGGTGTTTCAAAAAGCTGAGTGAACCAGCAGAGGAGTTAGCAGGAGTCCTCCTGGAAACTATTTCTACATGAACTGCTAGGCCAGCAGTAACACAACTGCACTTGGAAATGACTTAAAGCACGTAAACACAACCTCCTAATTCCATGCTCAGTGTATCGCCTTAGATCCCAGAAATGCTTGTAGCCTCCCCCAGACCACAGGCACTAGGGAGTGTTAAATAGGAGAAGCAATGTGACTTATCCAATGGCAGTTTTTAAAAAACTCTTACATTTGCTAAAGTCACAAAAGCATATACTCATATGAACACATGGCAAGGGCTCCAAAGGAGCTTACCCTGAAACTGAAGCATCATTTTCTTCATAGCAAATCTATTTCTAAGTATATGTGTGAGTTCAGTGTCATAGGGGAGTACAGAAGATAGAGTGACTAATACCAGGAAAACTTTACCAAGGAGATGATATTTGCTCTTGCTAGGAAAAGAGGAGGCAGCAGGTAGAGAGAAAACACTGGACTTACAAATCAACAAGAAATACATATAATGAGTGTAGCTTTAAAGACCTGGTTTGGATAAACATTCTAAATTTGAATGCTTATCTCAATCTCTAGATGTTTTCTGAAAACCAACTACATTTAGAAAATAGGAATGTAAATATTCTGAGAATAGCTTCTTTCATTAGATTATTTCCTCTGTGAACTTTTGCCTGAAGAACAAACTTGCCTTGCTTCCTAGTAGGTATAAAACAAGAATCTCGGCTAGGCTTCTCTTAAAGGAGACATAACAAGCTATCACTAATATTCCATATGTAATATTGATCAAATAAAACAGTGTATCGCTTTAATTCCTCTCCCAGACTCTCTTTACTTCCCATTCTCCCTTTTATTTCCCCTTCATTTTTAATGCACCCAAATAAATAAAAATTCCAATTTTCCTCCCTTCCCACCCTTTCCTAATATGGCCTCTGGAAAACCTGCTTCAGTAAAGAAAATCCTATATGTCCTTTATATTTTCCTGCCATAGCTTTGCCTTAATTGAGATCTGCTTCTTTTTCCTATTGAGAAAGATTTTTTTTTAGCTCCTAAATTTAGGGCAACTGTACAGTTTATCATACTAACTGGAAAATTTCAAAGAGTGAAAAGCGTGGTGGGGTGGTTCTGTTTATCATAAGGCTGAGATCATAGGCATAAACCTGAACTGCCTGGGACAAACCAAGATGTCTGTTACTCTACCTTAACCACAAACATCATGGAATTAGAGTTCAGTCAGAAAAAAAGAAGTAAAGTTTCTTAAATCTCCATTGTCACTTCCAAAATATTTTTTCACTATTATTTGACAGTTCATCATCCAGATAACTGTATTGCCAGCCTAGAACAGGGGTCAGCAAGCTACAGCCTGCAGGCCATGCCTGTTTTTATAAATAAATTTTTGTCAGAATACAGCCACAGTCTTCATTTACATATTGTCTGACTGCTTTTAGCTACAGTGGCAGAGTTGAGTGATTGCAGCAGAGCAGAATGGCTCCATAAAGCCTAAAGGGTTTACTCTACAGTCCTGTAAAGAAAAGTTTGCTGATCCCTGGAATACACTGTAAGTGGGGGTCTGAGCATGTATGTGTCTATTGATCTTACTCATCATGTATATCAAAACAACACATCGAGCACAGCGTAGATGCTCAGTATTTGTTTTATAAATAAATCAAATGTAAAATAAAGCTACAATAACTAATATGCATGAACAGACTGGTCTATTGAACAGAAAATGCAAAGTCTCTCTGATAGTTACCAGTATTTAGTATAGGTATTTAGTATTTAGTAAATTTTCTACAAAAGAAAAAAAATGGCTTACAAAGTAAATAAACTTGAAAAAAATTAAACTGTTAGGAAAAATTATATATTTACATTAGCTATTTTGTGTGCAGAAAAAAATAGTTTTCTAGTTACATTGGAAACATCTGCCACCACGCTGATGCTCTCCTCTTTGAACTGCAGAAGTAACTGCGCCTCTGCTCTGGCTCGAGCTCCTCCCTGTTCCAGACACTCAGGCTCTCACTCCACTCATTTTGTCTTCTTTCTCCAGGATTTTCCGTCTCTACCCCTCCTAACTCTTACTCAAGAGGCAATGGTTACATACAACGGCTCTTGAGTCAGACTTCCCGGGTCTGATCCTGGCTCTAACTCTAGCTAGTTAATCTTGGGCAAGTTTTTAACCTTTCTGTGCTTTACTAGGCTTGTCTTCAAAATAAGGAGAGTTATCTCATGGATGCCTCAAAAATTGTTTTGTGAGAAGGAAACACAACACTTCGTATAAAGTGCAAGAACACTAACACATAATTAGCACTTGATTTTTTAAAAATAACCATAAAAATAAAATTACATTTAAGGCTAACCTATCTTTAAAAATCCAAATGGTGTATGACTCTATATTCCTCTTTATATGCCCTTCCCTTCTCAGACAAGTTCTTTGAAAGAGTAGTCCTAATAAATTCCAATGCTCCTTTTTACCTCCATCCTTCCAACAAACTGCTTTTCTCTCAAGGATCCCTGATGACCTAATTTCCAACATCAAGGAAAATGTTTCAATGCACATTTTTAAATAAACTGCTGCGTTTTCCTGTTAAGTACTAGATCCTTTTGAAATTCTCTTCTCTATTACCATCTGTGAAAATCATTTCTTTTGATGGTGTACTGAACTATCCGATTAGTCTTGGTCTCCTCTGTGAGCCCTTTTGCCTCTGTTAAAAGATGGTTAATCTCCAAAGTTCTGTGTAAGTCCTCCTCTCTTATAATTCTATTCCCTCTCACTGGAAGATTAGATGAATGCCTCTGACTCTGTATCTACATCAGAGGAGATATCTTTCGATCTCTGGAGTGGCATGTGCAAATGCTTCTGTGCATATCTAATTGCTTACATCACAGGTCTTTCACAACCGTCATACCCAAAACTGCACACATCATCTTTTACCTCCACCCAATATTGCATACTTTCGTTAATGATCCCACTAGCTACCTAACTGGTCAAGCCAGAAATCCTGTAGTCCTATTGCTCCTTTAGTTCTATTGAAGGAATTCTATCTAGAATGAGAAAACTGTGTATTTTGAAGCCAAAACAATCTGGCTTAAACACAGCTCTTGGACTACTTAACTGGTGTTCTTTGGCATGTAAAACACATTATTTGATCTTCAAGTTCCTCTTCTATAAAAATAGGGCAGCAGCTGGGTGTGGTGGCTCATGCCTGCAATCCCAGCACTTTGGGAGGCCGACGTGGGTAGATCATCTGAGGTCAGCAGTTCAAAACCTGCCTGACCAGCATGGTGAAACCCCATCTCTACTAAAAATAGAAAATTAGCCGGGCGTGGTGACGCATGCCTGTAATCCCAGCTATGCGGGAGGCTGAGTCAGGAGAATCTCTTGAACCCCAGAGGCAGAGGTTGCAGTGAGCTGAGATTGTGCCATTACACCTTCAGTCTGGGCAACAAGAATGAAACTCCATCTCAAAAAAAAAAAAAAAAAAAAAATACAGTGGGGCAGCAGTATTAAATTCACAGATTTGTGGGGGGAGATTGAATGGTAATCTGCCACCACATGAATGCTCCCATCCCTCAATTACAGAAGTAATTGCACCTCTGCTCTGGCTTGGGCTCCTCCCTGTGGCAAATATGCAGGCTCTCACTTCATCCATTTTGTCTATATAATATATAAAAGCACATAACATGAAATCCATAGTAGATTTTCAAAAAATACTAATTTGCCCTGCCTGTCTTCATTAACCACACATCCAAATTATCACTTTCTCTGTCTTCTTTCTACATGGTCTTCAACCCCATTTTTTCTTTTCCATTACTATTGCCCCTACCTTAGAGCGGCCCTTCACTGTTGCTCGGTTGAATCAGCAACACCTTCAACTAGTCTCCCAACTTCCAGTGTAAACATCCCCCAAATTATCCTTTACCTTTAGAATGGCTTTTGAAAATTTTGAAATCCTACTTGTATCTCCTTTCTTTCTTTCCCTGTGTACCAAAATTCCTTGAATGTATTGTGTCTGTACCCACTTCCCCTACTCCCATATGCTCTTAAATCTTCTAATCGATTTTTCACAAAATACGCTTCTATTAAATTCACCATCATACTTTACACTGCACTATCCAGCCTGTATTCTTAGTCCATTTTATTTTCACTGACCTGTCAACATTATTGAACCCATTAACTGACTTTCTCCCCCTTGAAATATTATTTTTTTCTCTTGACATTTAAAATATACCATTCTCTGGGTTTTTCTCTCCCTCTGGACACTTTCTCAGTCTCCTTGATGTTTTATCTTCATTACCTGATCTCTAAATATGGAAACCTTCTAGGACTTTGTCCTTCAAGATATTCTCCCCATGTCAATATTCAGTCTTTATGGGATTTCATCTAATCTCATAGTATAGTATAACATCCCATCTATATGCTGAGGGTCCCTGCATTAATACATTCATGCTGATCCTCTCTCCAAAATTCAGACTCATATAAACAACTGCCTTATTTATATCTCTACTTGGATGCCCAATACCAATAGTCACCTCAAGTTTAAGTATCCAAAGCTGAACTACTAATAACTCTCCACCACCATTACCAACACAAAACTATTGTCCACAGTCTTCCTATCTCAATAAATGGCAACTCTAGGAAGGTGTATTAGCAGAAAGTGGAGGTTACAATGTAGATGTAGTTAAAAATTAACCTGTGCTAACTAATTATAACCCTAGTTAAAACCAGTGACCTGCCAGGTGTGGTGGCTCACACTTGTAATCCCAGCACTTTGGGAGGCCGAGGTGGGAGGATCACCTGAGCCCAGGAGTTTGAGATCAGCCTGGGCAACACGGCAAAACCCTGTCATTTCATTATTAAAGATTTTTTACATCTATGGATTAGATTAGTAGTATTTAATTTTCCTTATTAGCTTGAATCCCTGTCTTAATTTTGGTTCTTTAGGTGGAGGGAAGCCTATATATTAATATGCTAATTAATTGAAAGTATAATCCTAGGGCACTAAAAGTGAGAGATAAAGAAAGTGAGGCAAAGAAGATTGAAAAAAAATGCAAGGGGATATATTATCTATCACTATCTGACAAGCCTTAAAATGACATGTCTGGAAAACTTGCGTAATGAAACAGTCCATTGGCAGGAAAAATAGAAAATTTATCTGCTGTCTCTTTTGTGTCTCTTACCACCTATTGGTCAAAATTTGCCCTGGCCTGCACCTCTTTGTTGTGTCCTGGTCCCTATGGCAGCCTCTGGTGAAGTGAGATCCCAAATTCTGCAGTGGTAGCTGTGGTGGGGACAGTAATAGAGGGTCTGAAAGGTAGGCAAGTCCAGGAAGCTCTGAGGAGACATGTGGATGGTGTTTGACAAACCCCCATATAACTCCATCAGCAGATTTAATAGTTAATGCCTCCTCAACACCAATGGAATTTATTTCTCCTCTCAGCAAGAACTCACATCTATGTTTCAATACTTTCAAGTAACTTTTTAATTAGAAGAAGAAAACAGTAATTTAGAAGTACTGTCTGGCCAGGCTCAGTGACTCACACCCATAACCCAGCAGTCTGGGAGGCCCAGGCAGGAGGTTTGTTTGAGGCCAGGAGTTCGAGATCAATCTGGACAACATAGGGAGACCACACCTCTACAAAAAGTTGTTTAAAAATTATCTGGGCATGGAGGTGCACATCTGTAGCCCCAGTACTCTAGAGTACACTGTGTACTCCAGACAAGATGGAAGGGTTACTTGAGTCCAGGAGGTCAAGACTGCAGTGAGCCGTGATAACCTCACTACACTCCAGCGCAGGTGACAGACTGAGACCCTATCTCAAAAAAAAAGAAAAGAAAAGAAAATCAATACTATCTGATAACTGTTATTTTTAAAAATGAATATCAACTTATATGTTGCTTACAATTGTGGAATAGCTTGAAAATACATAGGCATTTGGGACTATCAGTTCATTGTTTTATGAATATTCACAGTTAGTGTTTCTCACTCATTTCCTAAATTATTTCTCAAATTAGAAATAACCTGATATTACATTTTATTCTAACCTTACTTTTCAATCTCTTTGATGTTTAGAATGTTGATGACTAAGGCAAATTTCATGACTTTTTAATATCTAATCATAAAATAATATTTTTCCTCATAAAGTTTCAGTTTGAACTCCTGCAGCAAGGATTTTTTACCATTTTCATTTTTATTATTTTTGGACCCAGCTGACTAGAATAATATTTGTATGTGAATTAGCTGTGAAGTCTACACAGATTTACAAATAAAATATTGTTGTTAGAAAACTTGGCCGGGCGCGGTGGCTCATGCCTGTAACCCCAGCACTTTAGGAGGCCGAGAAGGGCGGATCACGAGGTCGGCGGATCACGAGGTCAGCAGATCGAGACCATCCTGGCTAACACGGTGAAACCCCGTCTCTACTAAAAATACAAAAAATTAGCCGGGCACGGTGGCGGGCGCCTGTAGTCTCAGCTACTTGGGAGGCTGAGGCGGGAGAAGGGCGTGAACTCAGGAGGCGGAGCTTGCAGTGAGCCAAGATCGCACCACTGCACTCCAGCCTGGGCGACGGAGCAAGCCCGCGTCTCAAAAAAAAAAAAAAAGGAAAACTTACTTTGGCACTAAATTTTATGGCAGGCTACTACTGAATGGTAATGTTACTTGTTTTAAAGCTACCTCAAGAATAAATGAGTCTACCTAAGATATTTAAAACCCCAACTTTGGACACAATCTGGTATTAACTAAATGAGTAATTCTAAATTCTGAAATAGATGATCAATATTAAAAAGTGTACAATTTATTTTACGTACAAATAATTGAGCTCTTTTAAGAAAAGTACAAAAATAAATATTAATATCTATTTAAATTATACCGACAGGAAAAATTTTGATATGTTTTTTAAGTGATTGTAATACCATTAGTTCAATAAATATCATCCATTAGGCCCAAAGGTTTGATATAGTGCTTATAATATGAAGAACTTTCTTTAGAAAATTCTCCATTTTCACCTCCATCAGTCATTTAATGTAAATTTTATTTACATATAATATACATATTATGTACAATATACATATACAAATAAGTTATATAGCTCAATAAATTTGTATAAAGTATAACCAGCCTTCATATTAAGAAAGAGAATATTACAGAACTCCTCCTTGTTTTACACAGCAATTGTGGAACTAGGTGTGAATATAAATTTGTTTAAATTAATAATTGCCATTCAATAGCCTTCTGAGTTCGTTTCCATCAGATTTATTTAAAATAATTTTTAGAGTACAGTAATAGAGCTGAGTTTCACATATAATGTTCATGAGGGAACGAAATATTCTCAAACAAATTTTGAAAGCAGTCTTACAGTGTCTTGTATTGGCTAGATCATGCAGATAAATTTTTATAAGGGTATCAATTTGATAGGAAAATATATTTAATTATTACTAATAACTTCTTAATATATGAAAGACAATATTTTATTTGCTTTTCCTAAACCAAACTGGTGCATGCCGTACTTGGTCATAGTAAATAAAAGTAAAGATAATATCAACATCTTTCTTCTAGTGAGCAGAATTCAGGAAGTTCTCAACATGAATACATTGTGGTCAGGTTTATAGACAGGTTTATTAGGCTGTGGGTTTAAAGAATATTCATATACTAATAGTACCAAGTGGTGATAAGCAGTGCTAAAATAGCTTACACTATTCAGTTCTGTTATAGAAACAAAAAAGGCAAATTTTATTACTTCCAAAAGTGAATCTCTTTTTTTTTGAAATGGAATTTTGCTCTTTTTGCCCAGGCTGGAGTGCAATGGCGTGATCTCAGCTCACTGCAACCTCCGCCTCCCCGGTTCAAGAGATTCTCCTACCTTAGCCTCCCAAGTAGCTGGGAGCTGCCACCATGCCTGGTTAATTTTTTGTATTTTTAGTAGAGATGGGGTTTCACCGTGTTGGTCAGCTGGTCTCGAACTCCAGACCTCAGGTGATCCACCTGCCTCAGCCTAAAAAAGGTGCTGGGATTACAGGCGTGAGCCACCTTACCCGGCCAAGTGAATCTCTTTTTATAGACTGTTGTTTTAAGGTAGTCTCTTGTTTGATGTTTTAAAGTAATTCATCTATTTTAGTGGCAGTAACTCATTAGCCCTAACTACATACAAAGATTTCTGGTAGAATGACATCAAAATAGTAAGAATAGTGCTGTTGGCATTAGGCTAAGTACACAAATAAAAAATAAAAGATTAACTTAATATGGCAAAAATTTGAATCTGTAAAGCAAGAGATCCTAGTGAATCTAACGAGCAATTGAACCAGCTGTAGCCAATTAATGCCAGATTCAAACTAAAGAGTAAAGACAAATTACAAACAGTTGGGAGAAGGATTTGTATAGACCACTAGGTGCCACTGTTTTGTGAAAAATTTATTAAATGATATAATGGAACTCTAACTTATATTCCTTTTTCAAAAAATCACATCTTGAATTGGGATGTTGCTATATCATAGTTCTAAAATGAGCAAATTTATTTGTCTCTGGGATTAAACTCACAGCCAAATGAAAGTAATACGGTATTTGAAATAAGTTATAAAGCCCAAAATTTATCATCATCAATGTAAATTTTTGGCTGTTAAACTTGAGCCATCATTGATCTGGAGACAGTGATTTTGAACTGAAAGCTTAAGTGGTTTGACTGTATATAATAAGAGGGCTGTATAAGCATATTTAAACTGTGGCATATTACTTGGGCCCAAAATACTTTCTTAGAAAAAGAAACATGATTGCTTACAGAAATTTAGGAATGGCACCACCCATAAGGTAGCATGAGAAAATTTCTTGAAAGCAGCTGTCTTTAATCCATCAACTGGCATTGATCTCAAATTAAATTTAAACGAGTCCACATCAAAACTACAAAGAAGTAACCAACCCACTGATATTAAAATACATACAGAAGACCCTTTTCTTTTAAATACGCTCCATTTTAAAGGATGATTTTACTTATTTTCCAAAATGAACGTAAGCAAACTCATTAACACAATCCTTTAGTGTCAGGCAGAGATACAACATTTTTTTCAGCACTTATGGAAGTTTGGTGGCAAGTTGTAATAGATGAGTATTTATTCTTTTCTTTATTTTTCTTTCTTTCTTTTTTTTTCTTTTTTGGCCAGTAAACAGAATTTATTAGTAAGCGTAAGTCAGATTGGCATGGCCCAAGGAGACAGTGCTGCCAAAAGCCTTCATGAGTGCAGAACCTGCCAGTTGTCCAAGGGGCTGTGATTGGGAACTTACTTGGCCCCACAACCATCAGGGATGAAGTGCTTCTCAGCCACTTTGTCTTCAAATTTGTCAGCATTAAACTTGGTGAAGCCCCACTTCTTGGAGATATGGATCTTCTGCCATCTAGGGAACTTGAACTCGGCCCTGCCTAAGGCTTCAATTACGTGGTCCTTGTTCTGAAGCTTGGTGCGGATGAACTGATGACTTGACCAATGTGGACCCTGGCCACAGTACCCTGGGGTTTTCCAAAGGCCCCTCACATACCCGTCTGGAGTCTTTCAGCCCCAGCACAGGGCTACATCTTGTTGATGCAGATGACATGGACGGGATGGAGCTGCACTCAGATGTGAAAGCCATCTCTGCCACAGCTTTTCACCATGTACTTATTGGCACAAATACGGACAGTCTCCAGGGCTTCCGAAGACAGCAGCTCATATTCATCAGACACCATGTGGCCACAGAGTGGGAACTCATCCACTTTTGCCTTCTTTCGACCCAAAGATATGGATCTTGGCATCAGGAACACCTCGGTGGAAACGAGACATTGGGTATGGCTGTTTCTTACAGTACCAATAACAAGGAGCAGGATGGTGGCCCCTGGCAACACAGGAACTTTGCCAGTGCATGGAAGAGAAAGTGTACTCCTATACTTTTCAACTAACGCTACTATCTAAATATTTATAAAGTATTCCTTTGAATAGACTAATGGCTTTCCAAATCCAACCACCATGATTAAAGCAACTAATGTTGACTAACAAGTTATCATCATTTTATTAGACAAATGATGTCTAATAAGCTATCGTCTGATTAATTTTTTAGATACTCAAGATAATATACTGTTGTAACACAGGATATTCTATTAGTTTTATATTGCTGTATAACATATCTCAAAATCTCGCAGCATAGAAATAACAAACATTTATAATTATCTCACAGTTTCTGAGAACCTGGAATCCAGAGTGGCCTAGCTGGATAATTTTGGTTCTAGTTTTCTTAGAGGGTTGTGGCTAAACTGTCAGCCGGGGCTGTAGTCATCTCAACACTCAACTGGAATCAGATCCATTTTAAGGTTCATTCACATGTTGTTTGCAAGTTTGCATTTCTCTCTGGCTGTTGTTTAGAGACTTCAATTACTCACCATGTAGGATTCTCTGTAAGATGGCTTATAATATGTTAGGTTGCTGGCCTGAGAGTGAGCGATATGAAAGAGAGAGAGTGGACACCCAAGGTAGAAGTCACAGTCTTTTATAATCTCATTTAAGTGACATACCATCTTTTATTCATTAGAAGTTCGCCACTAAGTTCCCACACTCAAAGTGATTGCAAAATAGCATAAATATCAGGAGGTGTGGATCATTGACAGTCATCTTAGAAGCTGCTTACCACACCAACACTGCAGTCAAAGATGTCCTTTCAGTATCTCTTGAAGTAACTAAAGGCTTTCTAAAGCTAACATTGACTAATAAGCTTTCATCTGATTATTAAACAACTAATTTGATATTTTTAAGTATTCAAGGTAATATTGTCATAGCACAAAGGTACTGATTTCACAGAGTCTATAAAAAGAAACAGTGAATAGATCCTTTCATTGTTTCTTTATACTACTCAGGCAGTTTCCCTAACAGAAATAACCCCCTGAATTAGGATATAATAGTTTGATTACATTATTTCCTGAAATCACTCTCCTCCTTACCGTGATTGATTCTATATATTACATACAAACAATATAATCTTGACAAAGTGAGGGTCTATTCCAAACCTGTCTAAATATTTGTCTTTTATCTGAATAATATAAAAATTCCTGATGAGCCCTCTTAAAATGTGAGTGTTCAACAGTTTTCTTAGTGCAAACTAGAATGTGAAGGTGATCTGGCTGTGTTATGTGTTGTCCCATGATTAATTCCTCCCATCAGACTAGTTTGCTCCTTGGCTATGCCAAGTGTCTACCTCCTCCAGCTGTGACCTGGATTGAAGGAGATGATATTTCCAGAAAGTGCCAATTAAAACCTTCATATTTTATTATATTAGTCTCTGGTGATTCATGTGAAATAATTTCTCAAGATTTTAATAATCTCTCAGTAACCTCATAAAATTATGACTTTGGCATATAATTGATACACAATAATTCTGTAGAATGACTGAACATGCAAACCTCAAGAGCAGTTTGACCACCTGTACCCTTCCCTTCCCTTTCTTTTAAAGATTCATTGGTGTCCTTTTAAAAGCATCCTCTATGCTTGTTTGTTTGATAGTTACTTTTGTTTTAGAGTCTATCTTACTGGAAGTATTGGGGTTATCCGAACAGCCCCTGCAGCACGCGAAGATGGTGGAGTGTTTGTGGCCTCCTGGGAAGGGTATGGGCTGGAAGGGATGCAGTTTGACCCTGCTGGATGTCACAGGTATTGCCTCATAGTTTAAAATATTATAGTAACTAAATTGAGCAAAAGCGAGGAGATTCAGCACCGTTCCTCTGCTCCTTGCCTCCCTTGTCTAAGCTAATTACAGCAAATGTGCACCCAAAGTTAGCAAAGTCCAGCCAGGTTCAGACCAGAGCTAGGATGGCAGAATCAGACTAATGAGGAAAAACACCAGGGATGAGACAAAATTTACAGAAATGGTGGGGGGAGCGGGAGATAAAATATAAAAGAGGAAAAATGTGAATGAGGCTGTGGTAATTATACAAGAGAAGAAAATATATATAAAGAGGGAGGCTATTGCTTTAGGAGGAAGGAGGAATCTTTGTTATGCCCTTTCATAGTCACTTCAAGGCCTGACAGATGTCCACATTCCTTCCCTAGCTGTTTTGAAATTATCTCTCCTTCTAAGAAATAACTAGAGAGATATGGCCATGTTCACTGCAGGTAAAAACCCTGAGAAACAAAATTGTTTTACTTTGACTGGATC
Source organism: Theropithecus gelada (assembly GCF_003255815.1). Taxonomy (NCBI): domain Eukaryota; kingdom Metazoa; phylum Chordata; class Mammalia; order Primates; family Cercopithecidae; genus Theropithecus; species Theropithecus gelada. The sequence continues at coordinate 124,057,091 of NC_037670.1, read as the reverse complement.
CCAGGAAGTAAACTGACAGTATCAGCTTTGAAAAAGAAAAAAAAAAAAAAAGAAAGGCACAGACGAACCTGATAAAATCATCCTTTGAAATTGAAAAGAAATCACAGTTATCAGTATCACACATATACACACAATTTATGTTCCTTATTAGGCCTTTGCTAACTGTGGGAATATAAACAAGTTATGCAATCAATTTTTAAGCTTCATTTTCTTCTACAAAGAAGGAACACCTACTTCACAAAGTTTGTTTACATGTTGTACTAAATAATTGTTTTACGCTACAGTGGAAAACTAAGCATCTTTTACAGGAGACCTTCCTGGGATATTAGATTCTAGCCCTGTTCATTATCTTTCAGGTATTTTGCAACTCTTTTTAGTTATAGGTAGCTGACAAATAAGTAAATTCTGCACTATCTGGTAGTGATTTAATTGAGTTCCTCCCCTCTGTGGAAAATTAGTTTTGTCTCCATTTGCAATTCATCTCCACGTTCCTTTATTCCATAATAATTTTTGCTATTTCGCTCTTTTTTCCTGAACTAGTTATAACATCTACCTGTTAACTTCATATCATATAAGGCAAATAAATTATTTAGCATGGGTTCATTTTTATATCTATATGAGTCATGATTTTGTGTTTTGCAGAAAATTATCTTTTAACAAATGTATGATAATGCTGAGCACAGTGTATGGTATATATTAGAAATTCCAGAAAATAAATTATATTTCCAATTTTAATTTTTTAAACTTTTGTGTGCTATTATTATATTCTGAATTTTTGAAATTATATTTATTCTTCATAAAAATAATTTATGGACATATTATAAAGATAGCGCCAAGACTTACAATGTACATCAGTAGTTCACTACAATATTCTCCATCTTGCAGGCCCTGACTCCACAAATTATGAACTATGAAATTTATAGCTTTGTATTTATAAAGAATATACTTACACAGCTATTTTATAAGCTACCAATTTTAGATATTACCTATCGATTTCACATCATGGAAAATTAGAATTTAGCTCTTTCATAACTGTCTATTTCTCCTGCCCCCATAATTAACATAGATGTACTGTGAATTTTATTTATTTATTTGTTTTTGACAGAGACTCTCTCGCCCAGGATGGAGTGCAGTGGTGCAGTCTCGCCTCACTGCAGTCTCCACCTCCTAGGGATCGAGTGATTTTCCTGCCTCAGTCTCCCGAGAAGCTGGGATTACAGACGTGCACCACTATGCCCAGCTAATTTTTGTATTTTTAGTAGAGACAGGGTTTCACCATGTTGGCCAGGCTAGGGCTCAAACTCCTGACCTCAAGTGATCTGCCCGCCTTGGCCTCCCAAAGTGCTGGAATTACTGGTGTGAGCTACCGCACCTGGCCCATAAATTTTAGTTAAACCAAGTGTTAGTGCTTTCTTACATTACATGTTATGTAAATGGTACCCCAGAGGCTCTGCAGAGTAGGGATAAAGATTAAATATGTTCACACAAATAATCTTCCTTCCCTCCAAAGTACTACACTTTGATTATTCTTTCTTTCTAATGCACTGTATTCATTGTCTATTGCTGCTGAACGAATGACTCCAAAGCTTAGTTACTTAGAATAACAATGAACTCTGGGGGTTGAGAATTCAGAGGCAGCTTGGTTTGGTGGTTCTCGCTTGGAATCTCTCATGAGGTGCCAGTCGAGATGTTGGCTAAGGTTGCAAGTTATCTGAAGTCTTGACAGGGGCTTGAGGATATTTTCCCAAATTGTCTCACTCATTCGGGGCACGTTGTTGGCGAGTGGCCTCAGTTCCTTCCCACAGGAGCCTCTCCATGCGTTGCTTAAGCATGTTCACAATATGGTGCCTGGCTTCCCTCGAGGGAGCATTCTAAGAAATAGTAAGGCAGAAGCATGGTATCTTCCATGATCTAGGCTCAGAATTCATAAACCATCATTTAGAAAAAGTTTTTAAAAAATATAATTCACATGCCATAGAGCTGATCCATTTTAAATGTACACTTTAATGGTGTTTAGTATATTCACATATCTGCACAACCATCACCACAGTCAATTTTAGAGCATTTTCGTCACCTCAAAAAGAAACCCCATATCCTTTAGCTGTCACCACTGTAAACCCCTATCATCTGGCACCCAACCCTAAGTAAACACTATACTATTTTCTGTCTCCATAGCTTTTCCTATTTGGGACTTTCATATAAATAGAATTTGTTTTTATGTGGACTTTTGGACTAGCTTCTTTCACTTAGCACAATGTTTTCAAGGTTAATCCAAGTTGTAGCATGTGTCATACTTCATTTATTTTTATAGCCAAACGATATTTCATTTTATAAGCATACCACATTTTATGTATCCTTTCATCCACTGACAGACATTTTGGCTACTGTGAATAATGCTGCTATAAACATTCATGTACAAGGGTGGGCATGGTGGCTTATGCCTGAAACCCCAGCACTTTGGGAGGCTGAGGCAGGAAGATCGCTTGAGCCCAGGAGTCCTAGACCAGCCCGGATAACATATTAAAAACACAACTCTACCAAAAATTAAAAGAAATCATGGGGTGTGGTGGTGTGCACCTGTAGTCCCAGCTACTCTAGAAGCTAAGGTGGGAAGACTGCTTGAGCCCACCTTTTTGAGACAGGAACTCATTCTGTCACCCAGGCTTCAGTGAGTCAAAATCGTACCACTGCACTCCAGCCTGCATGACAGAGTGAGTCCTTGTCTGAAACAAACAAATAAAAATTTATGTATAACTTTTTATGTAGACATGTTTTCACTTCTCTTGCATATATACCTAGAAATGGAATTACTGGTATTTCTGTTTAATTATTAGAGGAAATGCCAGACAGTTTTCTAATGTGACTGGACAATTTTACATGCCCATCAGCAATGTATGAGGGTTCCAATTCCTGTACACTCTTACCAACACTTGTTATTATCTGACTTTTGAAACGTAGTCATCCTAGTGGGTGTGAAATGGCATCTTCCTGTGGTTTTGATTTGCATTTTTCTGATGGCTAATGCGGTTGAGCATCTTTTCATTTGTTTATTGGCTGTTTGTATGTCTTCCTTGGAGAAGTGTATATTCAGGTACTTTGGCCATTTCTTAGTTGGTTTATTTGTTTTTTATTATTAAGTTGTAAGAGTGTTTTAAATATTCTAGATAAAAGTCCCTTATCATGTATATAATTTGCATATATTTTCTCCCATTCTGTGGTTTGTTTTTTTAAATTCTTGATAGTATCCCTTGAAGCACAAAGCTTACTGAAGTCCAGTTTGCAATTTTTTCTTTTGTTGCTCATACTTTTGGTGTCATATTGAAAAATCCAAGGTCACGAGACTTACTGTTTTGTTTTCTTCTAAGAGTTTAGACTTTTACATTTTAGCCTTTGATATATAATATCTTGAATTTATTTTTGCATATGGTATGAAGTGAATATCCAACTTCATTCTTTTGCCTATGACCATCTAGTTGTCCCAGCGCCATTTGTTGAAAAGAATATTTTTCCCCATTGAATGGTCTTGGCACTCTTGTCAAAACTTATTGACCATGGATATATAGGTTTATTTCTGGTCTCTCAATTATATTCCATTAGTGTATATGTCTATTCTTGTGCCAGCACACTGTTTAATTACCATTGCTTTGCAGCGGGTTTCGAAATTGGAAAATGTGGATCCGCTTACTCTGCTCTTCATTTTTAAAATTATTTTGGCTATTCTGGGTTTCTTGCAATTTCATATGTAATTTAGAATAAGCTTGTCAATTTCTGCAAAACGTTTGTTGTTATTCTGTTAAGAATTGCATTGATTCTGTAGATAAGTTTGGAAAGTACTGCTATCTTAACAATACTGCTATCTTAATAAATAATTGCTATCTTAATAAATAATAATGAATAACAAACGTTCATTGTCATCTTTATTATATATCCAAACAAGACATAATCCAATAATCCAAACAATAAGTAAACCTTGCAACCTATAAGTTTAGGCTTTTAAAAATTTCTTTCAACTATATTTCATAGTTTTCAAAGTATACATTTAGTACTTCTATTATTTATTTCTAAGAATTGTATTTTTTTGATACTAGAATAAGTGGAATTATTTTCTCAACTTCATTTGCAGGTGGTTAATTGCTAGTATATAGAAATAAAATAGATATTTTTATATTAATATTGTATACTACAACCTTGTTTATTATTTGCTCTCATAAATGTGTAATAGTTTTTAGTGTGTTTCTTACGATTTACTATACATACACAACATCACGTCATCTTCAAAAAGAACTAGTTTTACTTCTTCCTTTCCAGTGTGGATGCTTTTCTTTTTCTTGTCGACTTGCCATGGCTTGAATCTCTAGTGCAATACTGCCTAAAAGTGGTGAGAGCAGACATCCTTTCTTGTTATTTTGCATGATGTTGACTGTGGGATATTTGTAGATGCCCTTTATCAGGTTTAGAAAATTGTCTCTATCAAGAATACTTGACTGGAGCTCTCCATTCTCCTGATCCACTGTGGACAGGTTGCTCTCCAGGAAAGTCGCACAGCAATTGTCCTGGTATTTCCTTTTATTGTCATCCTTAAAATTTTACTGACATTTTTCTAGATTGATCATTTTTTGCTGAATACTACCTCTGTCTTTCTTAATTTACTTCCTTATTTGTTCAGGTATATCCTCTAATAGCTTCCCATGAATCAGTAACTGACATATATTTGTGTATTTCTAAAAATGACTTTAATTTATTCTCATCCTTGATTGATAATTTGGCTGACTATAAAATTATTCATCAAATATCATTTTCATCAATAATTTTGAAGACATGGCTCCAAGGTCTTCTATCATTCATTATAGCTTTTGAGAAGGCTAATACAATTCTGATTTTCTGTCTCTTGTAGGTGACCTTTGTTATTTTCTCTAGAAGCTTTTTCTTCTTGATACTATTTTGAAATGTCACATTTTATGTGATTTGTGAGGTCTTCCTTTATTTTTTTATGGGCCACTTGTGCTGGACACCTTCAATTTGGAGATTTATGTCTTTCTAAAAACTGTTTTATATAGTTCTTGATAGTTAACCTATTTTGTTTTTTTCTTTTCTCTATATATTTTGTATAAAATAGTTGCTGAACCTCATGAATTTTTCCTCTTTCTTTTCTATGTTTACTATTTTCACATTTTTGTGTGTCTGCATCTGTGTGTGTGTGTGTGTGTGTGTGTGTTAACTTTTGGTCCCTGGCTTTATCTTTCAGTCCTTTTATAATGTTATTTATTTCTATCATAGTTTTATTCTCTTCTTTTCCTTTCCATAGCATCCTACTCTTGTAATATCTCATTGAGAATATTAGATTATTTTCAAATGTTAAAAACTATTTCCTGTATTGTCAGTTTCCAATGGGTATCTTTGGTTTTTTATTTGTTATGGTAGCTCTTTTTTATTACTTTATGGTTTTAATATTGTTTTAGTGAGGTTTGCAGAGGAAGAAAAATAATGTGTGATCAGTCATTTAAAAAAAATGTACTTACTGGGTTAAATAGTATCCCCATATAATAAATGTCTCCTCAGAACCCATGAATATGGCCTTATTTGGAAATTGCAGAGGTAATCAACTTAAAATGAGGTCATACTGGAGTACAGTGATCTCTAAATCTAATAGGACTGGTGCCTTTATAAAAAGAGGGTAGGCCAGGCACAGTGGCTCATGCCTGTCATCCCTTTGGGAGGCCAAGGCAGGTAGGCCACTTGAGCCCAGGAGTTTGAGACTAGCCTGAGCAACATAGGGAGACCTTGTCTCTACTAGAAAAAAAAAAAAATCAGCCAGGCCTGGGCATGGTGGCATGCATCTGTAGTCTCAGCTACTCAGGAGGCTAAGACAGGAGGACTGCTTCAGCCCAGGAGATTGAGGCTGCAGTAAGTTGTATCAGGCCACTGCACTCCAGAGCCTATGTGGCAGAGCGAGACGAAAAGGAAGAGGAAGAGGAAGGTGGCAAAGAGGAGGGGTACTGGAACACATAGATAGATACACACACAGGAGAAATGGAAGAAATGTGAAGACAGAGGCAGATGTTGGAGTGATATGTCTACAAGCCTAGGAACACCGAAGATTGCCGGCAATCACCAGAAGCTGGAAGAGATAAGGAAGCATCCTGCCCTAGAGCCTCAGAGGAAACATGGCCCTGCTGCCGTCTTGATTTCAGGCTCCTGTCCCCAAGAACTGTGAGAAAATAACTTCCCATCATTATAAGTTACCTGGTTTTTGTACTTTGTTAAGGCAGTCTTGGGCAACAAATGCACTCTTCCTCATTAAACTTGGAGGTAGAATTTAGCAGGAGCAGAAATACTAACTTGCTTTTTTAAAAAAATGTCTCAGATTAGTTCCTTTTAAACCTTTCTTTTTTGAGAAACAGAAAACTGAGACAATTCAGAGTCTAGCACCTCTTCCCTATAATCATTACCAATGTTGTAAAAGTTTGGCTGCCTCTCCCTGTTCAGTGGTTTCTCTTGGCCTGTTCAGCTCAAGCAGTACTAGCAATATTTTCCACCCAATGACATGTGAGTAGAATAAAACAGTTCTTCCTATGGTGATAATTGAAAATAAAATTATAGTTTTATGTATTTAACTAATTGGAAGTGTAGCTAATGACTGCTTTTCATATATAATTTTAGGATCTGGGCAGTTCGATGGTTTTTTTTTCTAAATCAGATTGGCATTCATTTTTCTTTTATGTCTAAGAATTTGTTCAGCTCTGCTACTAATTTTACTTAAATATTTTTGTTTCAAGACTAGTGAAAGAAAGAAATGTAGGAAACAAAAAAGAAAGCCAAAAAAAGAAAGTTTAAGAAGGAAATACTCAACTGTCTAGTAAATGCCACATAATCCAAGTTAAATATTACCTAGAGACTGTTTTATGTGGAGGGAGTTAATGTCATCTTCGGTGTCTTAAATACTGTGAGAGGCCAAATAGCAGCAGACTCACGATTGCATTGGAAGTGAGGAAATGTAGAGTGCTCTACTCTTTCAAGAAGTTTTGTTTCAAAAGGAAGGAAACAGGGGCAGTTATAATACTTTCAGAACAAAAGTGACTAAGAGTGCTTACACTCAGAAAAGAAAGGGTCTGAAAGAGCCAGTGGAGCTGAGGAAGTTGAAAATATAGGACAAAAGGAAAGATAGAGATGAGATAAGGAGGTGGAGCGATAGCAATAAAGAGAGAGCTGATAGACAGAAAAGGAAGAGGGGAGAGAGAGAATTGGTAGAGGGATTTTCTTGAGTAGGAGGGTGTACAAATATCCAGAGAACAATATCGGTTAGCATTAGCTTTGGACATAAGCACAGCCCCTGAGACTAGAAAGAAATAACTGATGTGGATGCAGCTTTGTTTTCATGGAATTAAGTGAGGAGGGACAGTAAATTGAGAACTCTTGACTTTCTGTGGAATTAGAAGGCAAAATCATGTGCTGAGTGCATTTATAGAAAGCAACTACATAAGCTAAAATCATTATTTTACCTTGAAGTCAAAGTAGGAATAAAATGACAAAATAAGGAAGTGCTTTGAGAGCTCTCTTTAAAACAACGTGGAAATAGAATCATTGAGTAACATCAAGTGTCCTAAAACATGGCTTCTTAGTAGGCCATTAACAGAATTTATGGATTTCACACAGCCCATCCATCTTTTATTTTTAGTTCATTTACAAAACAATAAATGACAGGTACAGACTGTGGTTTCAGATGCTGAGAGACTGGTAGGTTCTGCTATTTTATCTCTGAAGGCTGTAAGTATCCTGTTTTGGTTGGAAAAAAAAATAGTGCTTCCTCTAAAAGACATCCATTGAGGATGTGGCTTTTTGAGGCACAATTTTGCTTTTATTTGCCTAAGTGCTTGCTCTTCAGAGTGTAAGAAAAAGCTGCATGGAAATTATATTTGACTTCATCTGGTCACACTGTCTTATTCCAGAAAAAAATTAGTACAAGAAGTGAGTAGCTCCTGTAGATAAAAGTTCCTGATATAAATTTCTAAATTCAGTAAAATACAGATCACTTACTTACTGAAGTATTTTATATCAAACTGCTTATTTAGAAAAGAAAGTGCTTTCATCAGCTAAGCATATAATTTATTCAATCCTCTCAATTAAAGGAATGCATTCATAATTGAACATGGCACAAATGTTTGCTAGAATACTAAGAGACACACAGAATAAGACTCTTGTTTACAATAAAAGAAAAAAAATGTATAGAGACATTTGTAAAACACAAACATTCCAGGAAGAATTGAAAAAGTATTTTTATAAGTATTGCTGTTTCTATTTATCCTTGCTTTTACTATGTATATAAGTGTATTCTAGACAAAAAGAGAGAGTAATGGCACAGGTACAATTTATGTATTCAGCTTAGGCACATAGCTGCTTGTAGCTGGTTCCATTTCCAAGTGAAATCATACAGTAATTGGTATGAGCCAATCCAAACTTGGATAAAAACTCTATTTCTAGCAAGTTAATCAATCCTACCATTATGCTAAACTACTTTGTGATGCTTTTCTTCCTGACCATTGGGTTACTGTGAAAAAATAAAGTTGCATTAAATGTGGTATCTGTCTTCTTGGTTTTTACTTTTTCTACCAATGATTATTTCTTAATGGATTTTAGTTTTGCAAATTATAGCACAATGTCAGTTTCAAGAATATTAAGATGAAATATATAGAATCATGGGAATGATTCTAGCCACACTTAAAAACTTTTATTGTATGTATGCAAATGAGACTGCTTTAACTTAAAAATCAAATAGAAATTGAGCATTCTGATTACCATAGAAATAGAAGAACTGAGTTTTCTAAGTGCCCATTTTCTTAAAATAGCAGGGTACTATCAAGGCATTTTGATGTTTGTTGGGAGCTGGAAGAAGCAGTATGTGGGCTGACAGACCTTATATACTTCATTCAACATATTAATTGATAATAAAACATTACATTCATGATATTTTATAATTTTTCATTTCATACTACATTGTTTTTCTTTAAAAAGAGAAAAATATAACAAGTTATTTTTAAACTGTTACATAATAGAAAATTTCTGTTAAGTATCCAATAATTAAACCAAGTGGAAAGTAACAAATATTTATAGTAATAAATAATTTGCAACCATACAAGAGTACATACACATTGGACATTAATGTTATTGTTCTTGAATTCTTGACTACTTTCCATGTTTAAAAATATTTTCACAAACATGGTATGCAAACTGAGTTTAGTGTTCACAGTCAAGAAACCTAGATAATCCATAAATGTATCGCTTATGTTAACACAGTTGTACATACCTAAATACCTGATGATAATGCACATAAAATGATTAACTTACTGGTTTGTAATAATTTGGGTATACTCTCAGTTTTTAAAGCAGAAAGCCTCATTTTGATGGTCCTACATTCCTGGGCAATGCTGGGCCCACTGCTTACCCCTAAGAGCACATCAATATATATTACCAAGGGTACTTATCAAAATCTGTATGTTTTTGGTACATTCATAAAACATTCCAAATTATTAGCATTTTGGTTTGTCTTCTAGAGTCTTCTTATTCAAATGCATTCCCTGAATCAGCAGTATCTACAACTCCTGGGAGCTTGTCAGAAATACAGACTCTCAGGCCCCACCTCAGCCTTGCTGAATTGTGATTTACATTTTAACACGATCCCCAGCCCAGGTGATTTGTGTGCACATTAAGAGTTTGAGCAGAGACGCTCAAGGAATTAAAAACCTTGTACATTGAAAGGTTTAAAGGTCGCAGGTGGCATAGAAAATAAATAAATTCCAAAGAAAGGCAGCTCAAATTATACTCAACGTTACTTTTTCACATCTTAAATACTCTTTAGAATCTGTATGTTGCAATTTGGCCATTGAGTGAGTCAGTTAAACAAACAGGCACAGTTCAGGATTTTGTAGAAATAAGAGACTTTATTATAAAGTACTGTAGTTTGGAAAATTGTTTTGAAAGTAGAAAAAGATATGAAGGAATGATTAGCAATATGTTTTCTTCAGCATTTTAAATCACAATTGCAATAATATTCAATCTGTCACTGAATCAAAAGCAAAAATCCCTAAATAATGAAGTGATTAAGCACTCCATTCACTTTCATTGCATTAATTGAAAAGACTTCCAAAGCTAAAGAAGTTGTAATGTAATGGAAAGTACACAGGAGTTGGTCCTATTTCAACAATTGTCTAAATGTATGTTCTGGAAGTTTTCCTACCATCAGGTATTGAGTTCTCTGTAAACATTTTTTGAATAAATGAATTAGTGAGAAATCAGAGACAAAGACTATTCTTTCTAGAATGTACTGTAACGGGAAAAGATAGAAGGCAATATTCCAAAGGAAGATATATTCAAAATATTTTTGACTGCTTATTAATCCAGAGAGCCAACATGTTATTTTAAAATAAGAATTGCATTATCGGCCGGGCATGGTGGCTCATACCTGTAATCCCAGTATTTTGGGAGACCGAGGCAGATGAATCACCTGAGGTCAGGAGTTTGAGACCAGCCTGGTCAACATGGTGAAACCCTGTCTCTACTAAAAATACAGAAATGTGCTGGGCATGGTGGCAGGCGCCTGTAATCCCAGCTAATCGGGAGGCTGAGGCAGGAGAATCACTTGAACCTGGGAGGTGGATGTTTCAGTGAGTCGAGATGGTGCCATTGCACTCCAGTCTGGAGAACAAGAGTGAGACTTTGTCACAAAAAAAAAAAAAAAAAAGAGAGAGAATTGCATTATCAAGAAGACAGGATACTCAAGTTTGCTAATCAGCACATTCTCTTCCTGGGGAAAATCTGTGTCCGAAGCAATGTTATAATCAGAAAGTTACTGTGAACCCAAAACATTAGATGGATGATTATAATGGCTACTGCCATCATGCCTGAAAAACTGATAAATAGCTTTTTGCCTTAAGATTATACTTAAACCCACAGAATAGATGATTGTTTTTGTGAGTTCAGGGCACCTTTTCATGTGGTCAGTTATAGAGATATTTTGTTACTATTTGCCCTTCTGGTTCTTGTTGTTTCTTTCTTTTGGAAAAAAATGCTTGGAATGAAAGAAAGAATGGATTAAAGGAGGCCAATTAGTAGCCAGTTGCCTCTGTGTGTGTGTGTGTGTGTGTGTGTGTGTGTGTGCACGTGTGCATACAAGTGACCTCAAGTAAAAACTTGGCTTAGACAAGCTTCCTTTACTCCTGTTTAGCATTTGTCCAGGACTTTTTTTATTTTTATCAAAGTATTTGTATTAATATTTGCATTAAAATAATCAGAGATGAGTTAGATCTACTCTTTGCATTCCCAGCTTCTGTCAGTCTGTCAGGCATATGGTTATATCTTTAAAACAATATGCAATAGCTACCTTTTCTAGTGCTTTTCCATATTTAGTAAAACTAACATCTCCCTTTCAAACAGCATATAATATGCCCACTGAGAAAACCAAGTACATTTGGAAGTGAGTGGCTAGGACAGTCAACTCTGCAGTTTCAGGTGGTGAAGGGAGAAGTTTTGAAGCCACAGCCTCTGCCAGACAGTTGGTAAACTAGCCAGCTCTGTCATGGCAAATGCCACAGACTGGACAATGCATGAAATTACCAGTCGACAGTGAGCAAGGTCAACAGGAAATACGGCAAATGAAAGGTTAGCTACACATGATATTTCTACCGTATAACATAGAGAATACTTTATAATCTCTTGGTACAGTAGTTTCATCATTTATTGTAAATCTATAAATATTTTATTGTTTGGTAAAGCTTTTTAAGTTTGCAATAGATTTTGGTAGCAATGAATTCAAAACATGAAAAGCAAGTGCTCTAGTATGGATATTTAACTCTCCAAACCTTAAGTGGAAATTTGATCCACAATAATGGAAGTGAGGCCTAGTGAAAGATGTTTGGGTCTTGAGGGCAGATCCCTTATGAATGGCTTGGTGTACTCATCATGGTAGTAAATGAGCTCTCACTCTATTAGTTCCCAGGAAAGCTAGTTGTTAAAAAGAGCCTGGCACCTCCCTGCCCCTGCTTCCTCTCTTGTCATGGGATTGCTACACAGCAGCACCGCTCTGCCTTCCACTGTGAGTGTAAGCCATCCGAGGCTCTCACCAGAAGCAGATGCTGGCACCAGGCTTCTTGTACAGCCTGCAGAACTATGAGCCAAATAAACTTCCTTTCTTTATAAATCACACAGTCTTGGGTATTCCTTTATAGTAACACAAATGGTCTAAGACAACATGTATAATAAAAAAATTAGTTCTGGGTGCCTGTAGTTCCAGCTACTCAAGAGGCTGAGACAGGAGGATCACTTGAACTCCCAGGAGTTCAAGGCTGCTGTGAGCTATGCTTAAACCATTTCACTCCAGCTTGGGCAGCAGAGAAAAAAAAAAAAAAAAAATCATACTGAACATCCATTTCCAGTTTTAAAACAAGTGAATAATACAAATTTGCACACAAAAAAAAGTTTATCAATGATTACTATTCACCATAGGGACAACAGTAAAGTCAGTAGTCACTAGAAAACCAGAAAACACAAATCTCTGAGAAACCATCAATATCTATTCAAAAGTCAATCATTATCTTAAGAAGAATGTTTCCAAAGACAACAACTTAATACCTGCAGCTGCTACATTTCATTTTGAAAAGCATGAGTTTTCATTTAAAACAAATGAATGTTCTTCTAAATAATTTATCTTCAATCCCAATTTTTATGCACATATAAAAAGTGAAGCAAGTGGCTCTGATGCCAGTTTTATATAAGTGTAATTACATGCTTTAAATAAGAAATTTTGTTAGTTGAATCCAATAATGCTTCAGAATATTTTTCCACCCAATTCATGGAATCAAGATCAAATCAATAAAAAAATTTAGTGGAGGTGAACATCTGTCATTTACAACATTACATAAATATAAAATCTGTTTAAAAGTTCAACATTTAAGGTACAATTAGATACATTAAGACACAGTTTTTAAAGACTCATTTTTACAGTGATAATAGCAATACAAATTTTGGTGGAGCCAGGATTGTGGTAAACACAATGTTGCAGCTAAGAAACCTATTGTATCAATTGGCCATGCCACATTAACAATAACACTCCCTAATAAATCACCCCCAAATTCAACAGTTTAAAACATTTATCTTCATGGCTATGTGATGGCCAGCTAATATCTGAATCAATAATCAAGAGTGAGATGATGGTAGCTCAGAGGAGGACAGGAGTAAGGCCTTGGGTGGTAGTGAGAAGTAAATGAATGTAAATATATGATAGTGAGAGGTGAAACCAGCTGAGCTTCTGGGTCATGGGGACTTGGAGAACTTTTGTGTCTAGCTAAAGGATTGTAAATGCACCAATCAGCACTCTGTAAAAATGCACCAAGTAGCACTCTGTAAAATGGACCAAGCAGCACTCTGTAAAATAGCTCGAACAGCAAGATGTGGGCGGGGCCAAACAAGGGAATAAAAGTTGGCCACCCAAGCCAGCAGAGGCAACCTGCTTTGGTCACCTTCCACAAAGTGGAAGCTTTGTTCCTTTGCTCTTCACCATAAATCTTACTGCTGCTCACTCTTCGGGTCTGCACTACCTTTATGAGCTGTAACACTCATGGCAGGGGTCTGTGGCTTCATTCCTGAAGTCCGCGAGACCACAAACCCACTGGGAGGAACAAACAACTTCGGAGGAGCCACCTTTAAGAGCTGTAACATTCACTGTGAAGGTCTGCGGCTTCACTCCTGAAGTCAGAGAGACCACGAAACCACTGGAAAGAAAAAACTCCGGACACATCTGAACATCTGAAGGAACAAACTCTGGATACACCATCTTTAAGAGCTATAAAACTCACTGTGAGTGTCCGCGGCTTCATTCTTGGAGACCAAGAACCCACCGGAAGAAATAAACTCCGGACACAAGAAGCTTTGCATCAGACTGTAGCGGCTGAATCCATTGATGTGAGCTTCATTCAGCTGACATAATAGTTCATGTGTTTGTCATTGTTCTCATGGTACTAGTGGGCTAGACCAGGACCTGTTCTTCTCATGGTGATAACAAAGGCTTAAGAAGGCAAGCACAATTACCGAAGATCTTTTCAAGCCTAGGCTCAGAAATATTAATAGCACACTATCAAATCTGTCTATATGCCACTGGCCAAAATAAACTAAAGGATAGGAAAGTACAATCTGCCTAGGATGCCAAGGGTGTGGATACAAAGAAGAATGCAAAGACTTGGGCTAATCTAGTTCAATCTACAAACCCTTCTGGCAACAAGGAACTCAAAAACAGACATATGCTGTATTTGGAAGTGGTTGTGGTAGACACAATTAATTGCAAACTGAAAAAGTACAATGTTCTATAATCAACATAGAGAATGTAGGTGTCAAAATTTACACATTTTTATATGTGTACAGAGTAGGCAAATACAAAATTTTTGTGATAAAGCTGATCTTAAATAAGTTATAACACACTTCAGCGTAGCAGTACATGCTTTTTTCTCTTTGCTGCTCATCATCAATTGGATTTTAAAAAATATTTGAAACTTGGAAGAATTAGTTTGTAAAACGACCTAAAGGGCTTACAGTGAATTGAACTTCTTTAAAAAAAAAAACAAGGCCTCTAAATTTTGGTTCATTTTTTTCAAAATTAAGTTTGGAAATCTTCAATCAAAATGTTCTGCAAATAGAGCAATAAAAAATGCAGCTTTTCAGGCTTTTAGAAAAGTAAAGTGGAAAACAATGCTTAACACCGGAAGGCATTAAAATATATCTATATATCCAAGGTAGAGACTGAATAAATTCAGAAATGAGAGATCAAATGATGTACATAATTTTGGAATACTATAATTGTACTTTGAAATACTTAAATTTGTGGAATGAACCTTTTGGTGTAGGTCTTCTTTTTAACAAATTAATTTATAATTTCTACTAAAACTGAATAAAACACCTATAGATTTAAACTTGGTGAAATATACAAAAGAATAAAAAGGAGAACATTTATTTGACAAATTCTTTTCTTTTCTTTTCTTTATTTATTTACTTATTTATTTTGAGACGGAGTCTTGTTCTGTTGCCCAGGCTGGAGTGCAGTGGCACGATCTTGGCTCACTGCAACCTCCACCTCCCGGGTTCATGCCATTCTCCTGCCTCAGCCTCCCTAGTAGCTGGGACTACAGGTGCCCACCACCACGCCCAGCTGATTTTTTGTATTTTTAGTAGAAACGAGGTTTCACCGTGTTAGCCAGGATGGTCTCAATCTCCAGATCTCGTGATCTGCCTGCCTCGGACTCCCAAAGTGCTGGGATTATAGGCATGAGCCACCGCGTCTGGCCAAGTTATTTTCTTATGAAATACATATCAAAGAAAGGATTTTAAAATGCAGACAATATGATAAAGCTTGTCAAAATATCTAGGTTGAAATATTTGTACATTTGAACACGAAAAAATAAAATAAAATAAAATAAACAATAACCTCTGTTTAGCAAAATTTGCTCAGGTCTTACTGGGCATCTTACATCTGTAAAGAGAATATTTGTTGTTTTTTGTTTGTTTGCTTGCTTGGTTTTTATTTTTGAGACAGAGTCACGCTCTGTCGCCCAAACTGGAATGCAGTGGCGAGATCTCGGCTCACTGCAATCTCCGTCTCCCAAGTTCAAGCGATTCTCCTGCCTCAGCCTCCCAAGTAGCTTGGATTACAGGCCCCCACCACCTCGCCCAGCTGTATTTTTGTATTTTTAGTAGAAACGGGGTTTCCCAATGTTGGCCAGGGTGGTCTCAAACTCCTGACCTCAGGAGATCCTCCTGCCTCAGCCTCCCAAAGAGCTGGGATTACAGGCATGAGCCACCGTGCCCGGTCAAGAGAATATTTGTTTAACTCAAAATATAATGGTCCACATAGAAAATTAACCTAAACTGTCAAAAATTCCAAATTTATTAGCCATAAGACACAACTTTGAAAAAAATTGTACGTAATTTTGTGAAAACTGAAAATAATTAAACAGTATTGAAAAAATAAATTATTAAGAAAAATTTCAGTGGCATTATATATAGACACGTATAACAAACTGCTTAAAGAACATAAATAGTGTGCTGGGCACAGTGGCTCACACCTTTGTAATCCTAGCAATTTGGGAGGCCGAGGCTGGTGGAACACTTGAGGTCAGGAATTTGAGAACAGCCTGGCCAACATGGTGAAACCACATCTCTACTAAAAATACAAAAATTAGCCGGGTGTGGTGGCGAGCGCCTGTAATCCCAGATACTGGGGAGGCTGAGGCAGGAAAATCACTTGAACCTGGGAGGTGGAGGTTGCAGTGAGCCAAGATCATGCCGTTGCACTCCAGTCTGGGTGATAAGAACAAAACTCTATCTCAAAAAATAAATAAATAATATGAATAATTTTCAAGAATAATTATTCTGCTTATATTTTTAACATTAATATTAAATTTTTGCTTTATGAACATGGACACATGCCACTTTTTATTTTTAGAAATTATTTTACAGTTTCAGCATAAAAATAATTTTTTGTAAAGAGAGATTTAAAAATACGTAATTTTGGAGGGGGCCTCTTTCATTCTCATATATTTCCTAGATTGAGATTTAAATAAATGGTCAAACCTATATTTCAGCAGTCTAGGTATAACATAATAGCAGCAAAATCTACACAGATGATAGTTGTCAGAGAGAAATGTGGATAGAGTTTGTTTTTAAATAAAATCAATAGGATATGAAGTAGACAATGCTAGGTTTTATACGTTGATGTGCGGAACTAGTCGTTTAGTAGAAGGTGTTGACCCTCATGGGACGAAAATTTCAAAAGAGACAAAAATAGGCAGTTTGGTTGGAAACCAGTTTTCCGGTGGAGAGATTCAAGAGACATTGATGCATAGGTCTGAAGCCTACAGAAGTCTTGGCTATCAATATAAATTGAAGGGACAGCTTCCTCTAAATAGTGTGAGGGTTAATATTGAGTGTCAACTTAATTGGATTAAGGATGCGAAGTATTGTCCCTGGGTGTGTCTGTGAGGGTGTTGCCAAAGGAGATTAACATTTGAGTCAGTGGGCTGGCGCAGGCAGACCTACCCTCATGTTGGGTGGGTGCCACCTAATCAGCTGCCAGCATGAAAGCAGGCATGAAAAGAGCAAACTTGCTGAGTCTTCTGGCCTCTGTTTTTCTCCTGTACTGGATGCTTCTTGCCCTCAAACATCAGACTCCAAGTTCTACAGCTTGAACTCTTGGACTTATACCAATGACTTGCCAGGAGCTCTTGGGCCTTCGGTCACAGACTGAAGGCTGCACTGTCAGCTTCCCTACTTTTGAGGTTTTGGGACTCAGACTGGCTTCCTGGCTCCTCAGCTTGCAGACAGTCTATTGCAGGATTTCACTTTGTGATGCTGTGAGTCATAATAAATTCCCCTTCATATATTCATCTATCCTCCTAGAATTCTCTCCCTTTAGAGAACCCTGACTAATATACCATATTAAAGGCAATTCTCTTATCAAATGCACAGAGTTCAATTCATTTGAGATCTCTGGATGTAATTATTTTAGGTGTTTTGAAAAAATATTAGGTAAAAGATAACATATTCTGTATTTGTCTTATTATGATAGACCAGTAACAAGTTAGTGAACAACAACACAAAAATACTCACTACATATTAGCTTTCTGTGATATCAAGGCAAATCAATGAAGCCTCCAGTAAGATAATAGAGAGGAAGGTAATTTCATAATCTCACTTACCCAGCAAACATAATGTATAATTCAATACACAATGAATCCACTGGAATTTAGTACACGGATGAAACTAAAAATTAATATATTTGCATTCTATATTGATGTATTTTATTACTCATGAGAAAACACTGTGTTGTCATTTACAAAAATACAAATACTACATACATTAAAATTCCAGCTCATACAATACACCAGTTGAAAATGTACAGATACAGCAGATAAACTAAGGCAACCTGGCATTTTTAATGTTTAAAAAAGACTATTTCAAATTTTTCACATGGTTCACTTTGTAGTCATCTGATATGTTTAGTAAGGCATTACCTATTGCTTTAGTACAAACTAGGTTATTCATTTGCATAATCTTATAATGACTAAATCCATGTTTTTGTGTTTTCTCTTTCAAGATTTTTCAAGATCTTTCAAGATCTTATTCAGCTATTTGAATCTTGAAATGAAATTGGTGTGTGTGTGCATATGTGTATATTTTGAAAAATCTTTGTGGAAAATGTTATAGAATCCTGCAGTAATATAACATCTAAATTTATAGGACAGGAATTGGTAGTTCTAAGACCTCTCAATACATCTGAAGAAAACTCTAACGCCTCTTTTTATTGGAGACATTTAGATATTTAGTCTGATTAGATGTCAGTAAGTGTAGATAATCAAGTGCTTCACAGATTACTAAGAACAGAACAGAAAAACAAGAGCTAAATGGAAACAGAATCAACTAGATTCTAACAATTACTAGAAAGCTAATTCTAAAATTAATATGAAGCTTTAATTTCCTGAACCTTTGAAAATATGTCAGTCATACGACTTGACGAACTCAATCTTTCATGTCTTGAAAAATAACACATTCATTATAACATTAGAATACAACAGAAACATCCGCTTCTTGCTCCTGGTGAGGATATTCCTTTTCCCACCCCACCCCCAGTTAACTGTTACCCAGGTTTTTCTCTTACTTCATATTTACCTCTCCTTTCCCTTTAATTTTTAGCTGGTACACACTAGACCTCATTGTTCACTGAGAAAAAAGGATACAGGGAAACTTCCTCACATTTCCTGCAGCAAATCTATTCATTTTCTCCACCATTCCTACTAGTATAAAAGAAGTAACTGTGCTATCAAATCTACCCTCATCAGCATGCAGATATTCTCTACTATTTCTATGTAAAAATCCCTTCCCTAATCCCATATTTCCTCCAGTTATTGTCCTATATTTTATTCCTTTCCTCAGCAAAAATCCTTTATCTAGTTGCCTGACTTACTCCCTCCAATTCCATTTGTCCAATTCATCCATCAAACTACACATATTTGACTTTATTCTCCTTTCCACTGACTTTATTCTTTTCAAGGTCACCAACTACCTCAGAGTTGCCAATTTCAATAGGAATTTAACCTACTTGGCAATGCTGTTCTTCGAGAAAGCTTCCCTCCTGGATTCCTGGATCTAATAGTTTTACGCTTTTCCTCCTACCTCACTATCTCTTGAACTCAGTCTCTGATTTGCATCCTCCTGCTACTTCTGATTCAAGATTTAGCTTTCCCTCCTCCTCTTTACTGTCCACATCTTCTTCCTAGGTTGTCCCTTTCTTTCCTATGGCTTTAGATCACACTCTTGTGCTGCCATGTTCCAAATCTCATTATGAGGTCAGACCTAGCCCCTTGGTCTGAATTCTAGACTCAGGTGTTCAACTGCCTGTCTGACATCTTCTTTTAGATACCTAACTGGGTTGAAAGGTTCAAACCATAGCTGGTGATTCTCTCCACTGATCCATTCCTCTTCCTGTTAAAAATGGCTCTGCCAGTGTGTGTGTATATATATACACACACACACACACACGTATGTGTATACATGTATATATATATACAGTATGTATATATATACACACACACACACATCATGCTTGATTCCTCTTTGTTCCACGCCACCATCCCTGATTGATGCCCAATTGACCATTAGGTCCTGTTGGTTCTAACTGAACTGCCACTGCCCTATTGTAAGTTATCGTCCTATCTTTTCTAAAATACTGCGATAACTTCTTAATTACAATCCCTGCTTTCATTTTCAATTTTTCTGTTGTCCAAACTGTGACAACAGCGATCTTTTAAAATAAATCAGATTACATCCCTTCTCTGTTTATCCCCATCTAATGGTTGCCATTGTGTCTTTTCACAATCAAGCCCCTAATTCTTCTGCAAACCCAGATTCTCTATATCCTCTTTTGCTTACATTCCATGCTTCAGCCCGCTGGCCTCCACTCTGCTCCTCTAGCATCCACCTTACCTTTTTCTACTTGAAATGCTATTCTTTCCATCCCTACCCATCACCAGGCTCATTCTCATGAAAATATCCTTTAGATTTCATCTCAAACATCCCCTCTCCTATAAGATTTAAAGTGGGCTCTGCCTACTATCCTTTATCTTCTCACCCTGGTTATTTTGCTCTACACTTACCACCATCTGAAAACACCCTATTTGTTTTCTTGTTTACCATCGATCTATTTAAACGACCATTTGGATGGATGCTCCTTAACAACAAGAACATTGTCACTTTGGATTTTCCTTAGACCTAGACCACTGCTCACCCTGTATAGCACTTGAGAAGTAAATGTTAAATAAATATACAATTAAAGAAATAGATTATTTGTATAGCATATTTGTTATATACAAAGGGTCAGGGATTTTGAAATTGGATGACATCACAATCTAACTCAAGCTAAGTGGTCCAACACCCTCAACTGTCTAGAAAATCCAGAAAATATTAATAATCCATGGAGACACAGAACAACAGCACATCTGAAGAGAATAAAAGTAAAACAAATATATTAAGTTGGAAGGGACCATCATTTTCCTTTTCCGAGAAGTTACATAGAAATGCATATATAACTATAGGAATCTTAGAATATGTTTATAAGAAAAAATAATCAAGAATATGTAAAATCCTTCATTTGGTTACGACCTGAGTTAACATTTTATTATATAATTTTCAGATTTTTCCCATGAAGATCTATACAGTTACTGAACTCTCGAAATGTACTTAGTGCAAATGAAGAGCTGACTTTTTATTTTATTAACCTAAAAGTAAAATTGAAGCAATATAAAATGTTTTTTCCAATAAACACCACTTTATTGTTTAGTATGACTACATTTTACTTCAATTACTGAAAATAAAATGTGTGAATTTAGACATATAAATTCTGGATTTGTATGCTGGTTTTTTTTTTTTTTTTTTGAGATAGAGTATCGCTTTGTTGCCCAGGCTGGAGTGCAGTGGCGCGATCTCGGCTCCCTGCAACTTCCTCCTCCCTGGTTCAAGTGATTCTCCTGCCTCAGCCTCCCCAGTAGCTGGGATTACAGGCACTTACCAGCACGACTGGCTAATTTTTGTACTTTTAGTAGAGATGGGGTTTCACCATGTTGGCCAGGCTGGTCTTGAACTCCTGAACTCAAGTGATCCACCCTCCTTGACCTCCCAAAGTACTGGGATTACAGGCGTGAGCCACTGCACCTGACCTAATTTTTGTATTTTTAATAGAGACAGGGTTTTGTCATGTTGGTCAGGCTGGCCCTCAACTCCTAACCTCAGATGATCCACCTGCCTTGGCCTCCCAAAGTGCTGGGATTACAGGCGTGAGCCACCATGCCCGGTCCATATGCTGGATTATTAAAAGACTTAATTTAAAAAAAAAAGAAAAATATATTACTAATAAATTTTTGATGGATAACGTGTTAAAATAACATTTGGGATATAATGGATTAAAAATATATTTAAAATAAATTTAATCTATTAATTTTTTTTTCTATGTGCCTATCAGAAAATTTAAACTACAGATGTGGCTTATATTTCTACTGAATAGCACTGAATATTTAGCCTTTTTGAGTAATTGTTTAGTATTTCACTGTGTGGAATATTAGAGCCATTCTTAGTGAGAATTTAGATGGTTTCTAAATTTTCATCTGTGTATACAATGCTAGGATAAATGCATTAAGCAAAACTTTTATTGTTGATGGATGGTTATAAGGACCAAGTATCTTTTATGCTGAATTTTAAAAGAACTGGAGAAGGGCATGGCAAATTTTTAGAAAATCATTTTTATAAAGCATATAAAAGTACATAAACTTCTATACTTTATAAAAGTATATATTTTACGTACAGTTATATCTTGGTATCCACAGGGGATTTGTCCCAAGAACCCCCAGGATACCAAAATTCACAGATGCTCAAGTCCCTAATATCAAATGGCTTAGTATTTGCGTATAACCTACACACATCTTCCTGTACACTTTAAATCATCTCTATATGTACAACACCTAATACAAGGTCTACAACATCACTTCCTTCACATGGATTCAACATAGTACTCAGCATCTAGCAAATTCAAGTTTTCCCTTGGAACATTGCGGAAGTGCTTTTTCCGAATATGTTTGATACAGGTTGTTTAAATCCACAGTTGTGGAACCCACTGATACGGAGGGCCAACTGTACTTTGATAAAGTATAATCATTATACAGAGTATAAACTATAATCAATATACATTAACATAATGTATATTATAAAGATTTCCATGAGGAACAATTAAAATATTTAAATGCTACAACATTTATAATTTTCTTGAAAAACACATTCTATGACTATTTCACCTCCCTGAAAACATCATACAATTTTTGATGAAATACTGCTATTTTTAAAAATAGAATCCAAGCCCTTGGATATAAGGGAGCGAAATCTCTGGTCTGTTTCTGCCATTTTTGCCTGTCTCTGCAGAGATGCCTTGAGCACAACCTCAGAAGACAAAAAGCCAAAAGACAGGTACCCCAGCAGCCCTCCTGGGAAAGTGTGTGTCCTCTCTGTGCTAGGCTCTAGCGAGGGGTTTGCAAACAGAAATGGAATTGTTCTCAGTCCAGTTCAAAGAGGTCTTTACCTTCTGAGAGCCAACCTGTTAGATCCACTCCAAGTGGCCAGAATCTGTAACAATATTGTCTCCAGAGAATCATAATACACTCCACATTAGAGGAAATAAAGTAGGACTGTCTTGATTTTCCAAGCGTTTTGAGTACTTGACCTGAGTATTGACCATTTGCTCAATATTTCAGTATTATACGAATTACATATTCCCAGTGTCCCCAGGCCACTATTAGGTTCCTAGACAAAGATTCATGTTTAATATAGAGAAAATTAGAGATACGAAAAATTATTTCATAATATATGAAAAAACTACCATATTTAATAATTCTAGAAAGCCTTTTAGAGTTCGAACCAGTTATGCTACTTACCTTACACATAAAATCATATGACTTTCCCGGGTAAAGAGCATTACAGTTTAGTCTTTTTCATTTGCTTGTTTCGTCAGTAAGGCCTTGCCTTCTATGTCCTACATTGGAATTTACTATAATTTCATTCAATTTATATGGATAGTAAGTGGAATGTAAACATTGTTCACATTCTCACAGTTACACTTTTATATAACTAGGTTGGAAATTCAGTTAGAAGGCATTCCTCTCTACATAATCTTTGCAGTGTCACAGAAACATCCAGAAGGTCTGCCTTCTTTCAGCCCTGCCACATATTGATTATGTAACCAAGGATCTGCCAATTAATTTTCCTGGAAGTCAATTTCCTCATTTATAATTTGGGGAAAATAAATCCTGTGCTACCAACCTCACACGATTGCAATGAGAATCAAACGGGGTAAAACATATAAATACATTTTGGAAAAAAAAAAAAAAGAGAGAGAGATAGAGATACCATTTCTGGAAACCCAGAACAACTTTAACAGCAATAGCAATAACAAGTCCTCATTTTGTAACTATGTCTTGTATTAGGAATTTTATGAGTGCAATCAATAGAAATCAACTCAAACTAGCTTAAGAGGGGGCAAAAACTGGAGAGAGGACTGCATTATAAGCATTCAATAGCATTCTGGTATCTGAAACTAGGAGCACATCAAGATCTCAGGAAAGAACTGGAACCAGTTACCTTTCCTCTCTTCTCTTGTATTTTTTCTCGGTTTATCTGAAATATTATTTCTAATTTCTAAAGGTATATTTCCTCTGCCTATCCTTGAGTAAAAATTTGGCTGCTTGCATATGCAGAGCATGTATTTTCCAGATCCAACCACTTCGAGACACCAATCTCTATGTAATTTCCAACTACAAATTCACTGGGAATCTGGTTATGCTTCCATTATGTGCCCACCTTCATTTATATAAATTGTGATGAATGATCAAGAATAAAATTTTTAAAATGGCTGTTGGGTGAATACTGCTATTCTCCAATATATTACAGACCTTTTATTTCTTTTTCCTCCAGAAAAAAAGGTTGTTGAATATAAAATCCCTTAGGTATCCACTATTCTCTTTAACTTTCCAAAGCACTTTCACATGTGAATGAAATGAGACATTGTATTATCTTAACAGATAGAAACAGAATTTCTCTGAGGGATGGAACTATTTTTGTTGAAAGGGAAAAAAAGATACTTCAGTAAGCCATTTGAAAGAGAAGAGAGATCTAGAGGGCATAGGTGCCAGCTGAGTCCCAAGAACAGAAGAGCAGCTTGGGGTGCTCCGCTTTAGAAAATGAAAGTCATTGGATTTTGCTCTTAAGAGGATTGGGGAGAAAAAAGAAAAGGAGGAGGAGACTGGGAGGCAAAGAGCCCAAGAAATGTGGTGTGTCAAAGCGGCATGAGGCAAGGAACTTGTAAAAATCTCCCGAGTGGTACGGTGGCCCCCACCCCTTCACCTTTACCACCTCTACCCTACACAAACTCTTCAAGAAGAAAAATATTCAAGATGTGATTTTTAGTTGTTTTTGTGCAATTTGAATTATTTGTTCATTCTGAGACATTATCAGAATTAAGAGTGTGTGTGTGTGTGTGTGTGTGTGCGCGCGCGCGTATGTGTCTAAATTAAGTACGTCTGGCCTGCAGTGGTGTGGAACAGAGGGAAAGTGTGTTAAAGCAGAAGTGGAGGCACAGCATATGCCACCAAAGATGTCAAGGGCACGGAGGCAGCAACTGACTCTGAGTTATAAACACATTATCTCTTATGCTCCCTCCAATAACTTGCCAAGTAATTAAGACAGATATCATTACTGTTTGACAGATAAGGAAACTGAAGACAATCATTTGCTGAATGTCTTACAGCAAATTAGTCTTGGAGCCGAACTAAAATCTGTATGTTTTATCGCTGGACTCAGGTTATTACACTGAACTTCCGTTAAATGTTACGATAGGGACAGGACAATGGTAGCATACCTTAGTGGAAAGAATCAAGAAGATATTTCTTTAAATGAAATGCTCTTAATACTTCTAGTGAAACCACTAAGATTACCTTTTAGTCATTCTTCCATTCATTTAATATATATGTGTTGAATTCATGTTCTGTAATTAGCATTATGATAGGTAATACCCTTTTGCTTGTAAGTAAGAATCATTTGACCAAAGTGAATTTTTAAAAATTTTTATTTATTTATTTATTTTATTTTTTGAGATGGAGTTTCACTCTTGTTGCCCAGACTGGAGTGCAATGGTGAGATCTCGGCTCACCGCAACCTCTGCCTCCCAGGTTCAGGTGATCCTCCTGCCTCAGCCTCCTGAGTAGCTGGGATTACAGGCATGCCTGTAATCAGGCATCATCACCACGCCCAGTTAACTTTTTTTGTATTTTTGGTAGAGACGGGGTTTCTCCATGTTGGTCAGACTGGTCTCGAACCCCCAACCTCAAGTGATCCACCCGCCTTGGCCTCCCAAAGTGCTGGGATTAGAGGCATGAGCCACCGCACCCGGCCTTGACCAATGGGAATCTTAAAATTATGAGAAGAAAAAAAAAGGAATAGGAGGACCATGAAATCCACAGCATCCTGGTTTCTTTTTTTTTCTTTTTTTGGTTTTTTGTTTGTTTGTTTTTTGGTACTTTTTGAAATTGCAGTGACACAAAGTCTGACCTAGATTCAGCACCAGAAGTAACTAATTATGAATCCGCAACTAACCATATTAATATTCATACACTGATGGTGGGAACTGAATGGTATAGCACTTTAGAAAACAGCTTGGTAATTCCTCAAAAAGTTAAATACAGAATTACCATATAATCCAGGAAAATCATTTTAAATTTTCCTTTCTAAGATCAAGAAATGCCTGGAAAGTGCTCCGCCAGCCTAAACATTCTCCCTCATCCAAAAGTTCCCAATGAGAAGGCTGTATTCTGAATGTCTGTGTCCCTGCAAAATTTGTATGTTGAAACCTAATCCCCAATTCAATAGCATTATGAGGGAGGGCCTTTGGGAGGTGATTAAGTGATGAACGTAGAGCCTCATGCATGGAGTAGTTCCTCATAAAAGAGGCCTGGGGAAGCCTGGTTGCCCCTTCCACCATGAAAGGACACATAGAAGCCATCAATTATGAGGAATGAGCCCTTGCCAGATGGTGAATCTGCTGGCATCTTGATCTTATACTTTCAAGCCTTCAGAACTATGAGCAAGAAATTTCTGTTGTATGTAAGTCTCTCAGTCTAAGGTATTTGTTATAGCAGCCAGAGTGGACTAACACAGAACTGTTTAGAAAGGGGACAGGAGCACTTTGTGAATTAAAGCACCACTTTATCAATAGCTGTGCAGCCCCAGATATCCAAAGAAGTGCCTTCGTAAAAGAATGAGGTTGAATTTACAGCTGAAGCTTGAGAGCTAAGCAGCACTTTCCAGCTAACATGAATTAAAAGTTGGTGAGCCAGTGTGCTCAGGCTTGCTTGTGAAAAACAACGTTTAACTCAGGCAGGTCCTGAACCCATTAACCCATCCAAGTGCATTGAATTGAAAAAAGAAGCTCCTGCGAGGTTCTACCTATAACCCGGAGATTGGAAATAGATAGGCAAGCAAAGCACGGAGAGCAGAACATTGCTTTTAAGATAAAGTTAATGTTCTGAGGCTCATTCTATGTCTGAAACTTCTGCCTATGGAATTTTTAATGTATCTTCTTCAGTGTTAGAGTAACAGTGAGCTGGGAACAAAGGGGGTAAAGATAAGCCAGGCACAGGAGAGGTGACCAAAGATTTTCTTTCATTACATACATTTTTCCCCAGTCACTTTTCTCAGAGATTTAGGATCTGATCTTGAGCACTTTGCTGCCTGACTCTCCACTTTGTATAATGTTATAGATGGGTATATGGAAGATCTGGATAATTGCATGTCTTAAAGTTCCTCCTGTGTAATATTTTCCCCCATTCAATGGCCCTGAATTCTTTTTGTTTCATTTTGTTTTGTTTTTGTCTGAGACAGGGTCTCACTCTGTAGACTAAAGTGGAGTGCACTGGTGCAAGGCTGGAGTGCAGTGGTGCAATTACAGCTCCCTGCAGCCTCGACCTCCCACGCTCAAGCAATCTTCCCACCTCAGCCTCCCAAGTGGCTGGGACCACAGGTGCATGCCACCATCTCTGGCTTATTTTTAACTTTTTTGTAGCATCAGGGTCTCACAATGTTGCCCAGGCTGGTCTTGAACTCCTGGGCTAAATGGATCCTCCTGCCTTGGCCTCACAAAGTGCTAGGACTACAGGTATGATTCAATGCCCCTGGCCCCTGAACTCTTACAAAGAGATAATTTCTTAAAAACTTAAAACATATTTTATTCCTTTTAGCCCCTACTCCATATGTGGTCTAATAAACTACTGATATGCAACATGTTTGCTAAACCCTTTAATACAATTATTTGGAATAATATTGCCACTGATAGTAATTAGAACAGAAAAGCACTCAGTGCTTCCCTGAATCCCTTTGGCCTGCCTCCTACTCCCAGTCCTCTGTCAACCCTTCTGTTGCAGTTCCTGCTGAGCTGAACAAGAGACACACATGTCAGCCTCACAGCTTAAACAAAGAGCTACAGTGAAAGAAAAACAGCTGAGCCAGCAGGAAGCATAAACAGAGGGGGAGGTGTCAAGATAGCTATTTTTAAAGCCAATGTAGTAAATAAACTCATAGACTTTAATAAAGCCAGGTATCTCTTTTCTTGAGAAGCTAGCCTATGCTTCAGGCTTGGCCCAAGGTTTGCTTGATCCTCTATTAGAACAGCATATTTGAAATTTTGGTAAGGCAAACAAACACTGGGGCAGGGGGAGACATGTCCTCATTCTTAGGATTTTATTCTTAAAAAGAAAAACAGGAAGCTTGAGAACCATGAAAACACAAGGCAGATAGGAATCACAAAATATGAACAAAATGTTATTGTTTCCCATCAAGATACAAATGGATGCATCATGAATTTGATGGCAATTTCTCCTCTTTGGATCTTAACTACATCCCTCCTTCTGGCCCTCAAAGTCCTCAGCTGTCTCTGTCACCTTAATCTATTTCTCTTTGCTATTTTGTTCTTACTCTTGGATCTGACAAAACAGAAACAAAAATGCACTATAATTATGAGCACATGATGTGCCTGGAACTGTGTTATGAGTTATCTTACTTAACACAATACTTCTAATATCTCCAGTGTTGAAGAAGAAACTGAGGCGTACAAATTCCAATGTAGAATAAATTCCCTGCACCTGAATGGCCTACACAGTTCTATAGGATCTGGTTCCTGCCTACCTTGCATCCCTCACCTCCCTGATCTCCTACCCCTCTCTTCTCCACTTCAGTCAAACTAACCTTTGAGTTCCTTGATTAAGTCAACTTACATTCTACCCTAGGGCTGTTGCCCTCGTACTCACCATTGAAAGGCACTGGAATCCTCTTCCTCCAACCATAGTTCCTTCTAGTCATCTGGTTCTCTGCTCAAACGTGTCATCTCTTAGAGTAATCTTCATGAACATTCAGTTGAAAGTACCTAATCTTTCCCTCAGAGTAACTCCTTGTTGTGGCCACCAAGGTGCACCATTCAGATGACCCTATACAGGAGCATAGTTGGCTGATAGCCTCCAACTGCCCCATATTTAGATCCATTGCAGTGTTCACACTTAGACCCGAGGCTCTCTCTTCTGAGGCTGCCCTGAGCCTATGACTGAGTAAGGTAGGGGTACTAGACCCAGCCCACTTCACCACTTCTGCCCAGTGCAGGACTCCTCTAATGAACAATACCTACTCAGGACTGGGTTCTGGGGCAGAGATCTCATCAGGTCGGTCAAGACTTTCTTCGAGCTGCACCATAACCTGTCCCAAACTCCCTCTTTCCTTCTCTCCTTGTCCAGGTGTCAGAGCTGCATCCCATTTGAAGTGCTCCCCAGCTACTCCTGCTCCCACTCTCTCTTATCCTTCACAGTATCTTCTCCCAATCTATTGTTTATCTAATTCTGTCTTGATGTCTGCTTCTCAGAAGACCTGAACTCTCTTGTAAAACACTGGTTGATTACTTTTATAGCATTTATGACTATTTTTATTTTATCCAATTAAATTGATCCACTTATGTATTTATTTAATGTCTCCCTCCTACCACTGCCACCATCTCCTCGTCAATGTAATCTGTCTTATTCATCACCTTATTCCCAGTGCTAAGAACAGTACCTGGCTTATAATAGATCTTCAGTTAATATTGTTGAATAAATGAATTAATGGATTTAGAAGGCTAGATTTATGCTTTAGATCCAGCAGTTCCTCTTTATTCAGTTACTGTGAGTTTTACTGTTCTAGGTTTGGACATAAAACAGTAAGCAAGAAAGAGAAAGTCTCTGCCCTTGTTCATGTATATTCAAGGAGAGAAGACAGGTAACAAACAGATAATCACAAACATATGTATGCTATGTGATAAGAAATAAAAATAAATTATAGTGCATAATAAGGGAATAAAGAATGGTTGTTGAGTAGTCAGGAAAGATATCTCTCTGATGAGATGACATTTGATCAGAGATTTGAATGAAATAAAGGAGTGAGTCAAGCAGATACCTGGATCAAGAGTGTTCCAGGCAGGGGGAGCATAAATGCCAAGGCCAATGATGGAGTGTGTTTGGCAGGTTCAAAGAACAGTCTGGAGGTCAGTGAGCCTGAACCAGACAACAAGGAGAATGGCAGAAAACACTACGCGGGAGGCACATGGTAAAAAAATGGCAAGTCCTTGTGTGCCATCATAAGGATTTTAGATGAGATTTTCCTCTAAGTGAGATGGAAAGTGAATGGATAGTTCTCCCTGACACTTTAAAAGGATGCATCTGGCTGCTAGGTGGGAAACAGTAAGAGATCAAAGTAGAATTAGAGGAAGCAGAAAGCTGGTTAATATTTCATAAATATCTCTAGTGTCTATCAGTAAAGATGGCAATATTTGGCCAAATTCTGGTTATACCTGAAGACAAAGTTAGTAAGATTTCCTAACAAATTGAATAACCAAGGCTTGTGGAAAAGGAAAGAATCTAGGATAACTCCAAGTATTTGGCCTGAGCAAACAGAAAGGTGGAGTTGTTGGTTACTGTGTTTTCCTCCAGTCAAGATCAGCTGAACAGGTGTAGTCATACATAGGCAGAGTAGATTTAAACAGATTCGAGGTTTTTCCTGTTGAATACAATGGTGGGAGTGTTTTGAGGATATTGCAAATGAATAATTATCCTGATGGAAGATGGAATATAAGTTGCACAAGGAGAGACATTGGCACATGTGGGGCATGACAGAAAGAGAAAAGGCATATGGTTGGTAGATGGAAGGTCTCTGTGAGACTGAAGAATTGATGGTAATAATGTAACAGAGGGTGAGATGAAAACATCTGAAGTGGTGGTCAGAAAGTAGGGTGGCCATGTTTTTTCCTTTGTTCCATAACTGTTTTAGTCTGTTCTTATGCTGCTAATAAAGACATACCAAAGACTGGGTAATTTATAAAGGAAAGAGGTTTAATTGTCTCACAGTTCAGCATGGCTAGGGAGGCCTCACAATCATGGCAGAAGGCAAAGGAGGAGCAAAGTCATGTCTTACATGGCAGCAGGCAAGAAAGCTTGTGCAGGAAAACTCCTACCTATAAAGCCATTAGCTCTCATGAGACTTATTCACTCAGGAGAACAGTAAGGGGGGATTTGACCTCATGATTCAATTATCTCCACCTGGTCCCACCCTTGACGTATGGGGATTACAATTCAACCTGAGATTTATATGTGGGCACAGTGAAACCATATCAATAGCAATCCTTTTTTTCTCAGTTGAATAATATTTGAGAAGAGTTACAAGTGAAATGAAACAAATTCCATACCTACCTCTTCAACTACCATCCCGTATGTCAACCCCTCTCCATGGTTAAGGTTCTTGAAAAAGTCTCCTTATTCAGCTTCTGCATTCTCCATGTTTATTTCTTAATTCCATATGGTAAGGCTCCCATTCACAACATAGCAAGGCAAAATTTTGTTTGCTACAGCTTTCAACACTACCTTGAAGCCAGCTAAAAAAGTCTACTCCTTTTGATTTATGACATCTCTTCAGTCATTTGTATCTCTCATTCCTACATTACATATCCCCAATTTCTTCAATTATTCCTTATGACATAGTTTGTAGCTACTTTGAATCCTGAGGCTCTCAGCTGGACGTGTTCTAATTTGTCTCTTAACATACGTCTCTAACTCTCTTAACATATAATGTTCAGTATTATTCAGAAATAAGAAGAAATGAAGTACTGGTGGATGCTACATGGATGAACCCTGAAAACTTTATGCTAACTGAAGGCAGCCAGTGACAAAATACTATATACTATATTATTCCTTTTTTATAAAATGTCAGAATAGGCAAATTGAAAGAGACAGAAATTAGATTAGTGGTTTTCTAGGACTGGGGAAAGATAAAGGATTGGGGATAATGGCTAAGGATTGCAGAGCTTCTTTTTGTGGTGATGAATATATTCTACAATTGATTGTAATCATGCTTGCACAACTCTGTGAATATACTGAAAGCCACTGAAGTGTATACTTTAGGTGAATTCTATGGCATATGACTTATATCTCAAAAAAGCTTGAACCCGGGAGACAAGGTTGCAGTGAGCTGAGATTGTACCACTGTACTCCAGCCTGGGCAACAAGAGTGAAACTCTGAAGTAGAGTGCTTTAACCTCTATAATTTCAATTTCACTCTGTATAAAATAGATAAATAAATAATATCTGCTCTACCTCCTCCTTGACAAGGTTGTTGAATCATATTTTGCAACATCATAATTATGTAAGTTATTAGCTTGAGTGACTCTCACCACCTCACATTTGGATTACTAACACATTTTACTTGCTGGTAACCCATTTGTTTTGCATGTAGTGGTAAGAGGGTTTTTTTTTATTTTTTTGTTTTTTAACATGTATTACCCAACTCAGGAAAGAATTTATATTAGTATCCACTTAGTACTAGTACTAAGGACCCAATGTACTAGCACTTAGTACACACTGTATCAAGTCCAACTCTTCACCTTAGCATTTAAAGCTGTCTTCCAACTTTGTCCCACACATCCCATCATTCTTTACACCAACTTTGTCCCACACATCCTATCATTCTTCACAGCCAAACTACTTACAATTATAAAACCATTGTTTTCTCTTTCATGTATCTTGCATATTAACTGTTTAGCTGGTTAGTTCCCTTAAACAAAACATACTCTACTATGACCTGAATGTCTCCAAAGCCCTAACCCACAATACGATGGTATTTGGAGTTGGAATGTTTGGGAGGTAATTAGATTTGGATGAGGTCTTTAGAGTGGGGACTTTAAGATGGGGCTTTATAAGAAGAGGAGAGACCAGAATGCTTTCAAGCTCTCTCTCGCTCTTGCTCTGCCATGTGAGGACACAGCAAGAAAGAGGCCATCTGCAAGGCCGCAGCAGAATCCTCACTGAGGAACTGAATCAACTGGCACCTTAATCTTAGATTTACCAGCCTCCAGAACAGTGAGAAATATATTCCTATTGTTTCAGCCACTCAGGTTATGGTATTTTTAGGGCAGCCTGAACTAATACATACTTCTTTAAACTCCCCACCAATATTCTGTTATCACCTCCTTCAAACATTTTTTTCAAAACTTTATTTTAGAATTTCCCCCCATACTGATCAGTTCATTACTCTGCATCCTCTTAGGAATTTTGCTACATATAAATCTAATTTGCTGTTCTTATTCATTTATGTATTACATTTTAACTCACCTATTTGACTAACTTCAAAGGACAGAAGTAACGTCACCTATTTGACAAACTTCTGTTACACCTTCATTTCTCCAAAACATAAGTTTCGTAGTAATTTTTACCAATATTCAGCCACCACTGCTTCTTTTTTTTGCTGAAACTGTTGGCTCCACACTCTGGTCCAAACTTAATAGGAAAGACTCACCATAAAAGATAATCAAGAATGGCTAACACACAGTATGTTGAAATTTAATTTCCTTAAGTTTAATTCCAGAGTTCTGATACACATTAGCATTTAGAGTGCCAAGAATTACAGTGTAGAAGGTGAGTAAGTACATTTAAAGATTGCTCCTTTTTGTTGTTATATTACAAAAGATTATAGTTGAGGCAGATCTTGAAATTGCATCTCATCAGCCCAGCAGGTGGTGTGACTCCCATAGGAGAACAGGAAAGGACATGTCCCATAAGGAGGTAACTCAGAGTCTCTGCTAGCTCACAAGCGTGGTCTCAGTGACCTACTCGAAAGCTATTCTGCTTGTATCATCAGTTCAGCCTCACCTTGGAAAACTCAAGCCCAGTTTTCTCAAATGATTTTTAGATAATAAGATTTCCAGATGAAAACCAGGGAGCATTTCCCAATTTTTAATACATCAAGGAAGATGTTTTTCCTTGCTACCAGTCCCATTTTCTAATCAGTTAACGCTTCCTGTGATATCTGTAGGGGAAAGGTGTAGTGCAATTGACAGGGAGAGATGAGATCTTAAGCCTCTGCTCATTCATTGGGTGCTGAGTAGTAATGCCTCCTGCAGGCCACAGGAACTTATCTCGGGCGGATCAGTTACAGCTGGAAGGATGGGGCCATAGCCCCATAAATGCACTCCTCATTTTATGGGCAAAGAAGCTAAGGCCTGTAAAAACGACATGCCCAGTGGTACAGGAGTTACAAACACGGTAATAAATATTGGCTCAAAATTTGGCATGGAAGCTTATGTGCTGCTCTAGAGGAGATCTGCTATGATGTGGAGATTGGCTTGTTGTGGGTGTGTTTTATTGCTCTTATCATTTAAAAGTACTTTTTGATTATTTGTCTCCCATTTTTTTAGGTTACAAGGAAATCCTTCAAAATGAGTTCTTGTGAAAAACCTGAGAATGGAAGGAAGGAGGGAGGGATAGGAAGAAAGAAAGAGAAGCAAAAGGTAGGAAGAAAGTTGACCTTGTTGCCCTTTCCTAGCCTCCTCCCCCGACTTTCCTGTTCTCCACTGTGCCCATCTCTGGTTTCACCAGGCTCCATTCCTTCCCCAGCTCCCTGTTTCCCACGGCCCTGAAAGCCAGCCGACAGGGATTTGCATTTTGAAAAGCCTTGTGTGGCTGCCGGCGCTGGGCATGCTCAAACGCCCAGAACTGGCTTTTTTCGGCAACTTTGGCAGCTCTCCCACCCCTACCCGAAGGGGCAGGTACGCACAGCTCCCTCGGTGTGAGTAAACGGAAAGAAATTACCCCACTCCCGCCCAGGGCAGAAGGCCACAGGCCCGCGGGTCAGTGTTGTGCTCCGGGGACGCTGCCAGGGGGCGCCGGGCCCTCGGGGGTGTCGCGGCGCCGCGGTAGGGAGCCGGGGGGCGCGCGCGCCCCTCCGAGGGGGCGCTGTCCAAGGGCACGTGCGCGGGCGCGCGCTCTGGGAGTGGTCGCGGGGTGGCGGGAGGGGCGGGCAGGGGCGGGGCCGCGGCGGCGCGCGGAGGCCGAGCTCGGCTGGGCTTGGCGAGGCTGCGGCGCGGCCACCGGCGGGAGGGCAGCAGCCACTGGACCCAGAGCTTCAAAACCCCAAACCGGAGACTTGCGGGCGCTGAGCCGCACCGGGAAGCAGAGCCCGGCCGTGAGGAACAGCCGCGCGTTGCTGTCTGCCCCTCTGCGGACGGCATCTCTCTCTCTACTCCGCTTAGGAAGTGGTGGGGGTGGCTTGGCCCCCGTCGGGAGGCGTTCGAACGCCCGCAGAGAGAGAGAAAGGATTCCCCTGTGCTTGGAGCCCGCACTCGGGCGCGGAGGGAGCGGCGGCAGGCTCTCGCTCTCGGCAACATGGGCTGCACGCTGAGCGCCGAGGACAAGGCGGCGGTGGAGCGGAGTAAGATGATCGACCGCAACCTCCGCGAGGACGGCGAGAAGGCGGCGCGCGAGGTCAAGCTGCTGCTGCTTGGTAAGGGCGGCCGGGTCGGGGACCCCGGGTCGGCGGGGGACCGGGCGCGGCGCTCCGCGGTGACCGCTGCGCGGCCCTCGGCGTTTGGAAACCCGGAGGGAAGGGGAGGAAGCGCCCGAGGAGGCTTCCGAGCGGGAGCTAGGTCAGGCGGTGCGCAGCCGAGGCGGGTCCTCCTCTCCGGGTGCCCGGCCTCCCTCCGCCCCGGCGGGCGAGGACTCCCCGTGGTGGGGCGGGCGCGTCACTTCTCTCGGATGCCTTCGGCGACCCAGCAAAGAGCCCAGGCGCGAGTCCGAGGCGGCGGGTCCTGTGGAAACCCTTTGCTTTGAAGTTTAGCTCAGCCTTACAAAGACGAAGGGGCATTCGTGGCTAGAAAATAACCACCCCCCCACGCCGTCCCCAGCCCCCTCCCGGAAAACCCTTCTTCGTATGAGGTGTGGGTTGTGTTTCGGCTGTGGTTTTCTCATGCCCAGAGTGCCACGTTTGGTGAAATCAGTGCACCTTTTGTGGGGTCTCTGAGATGGGGCTGAAATGTCTTTCCTGTTAACTTCCTATGGCGACTTCTGAAGTGGTCAAGGAGCATCGATTACATTCCGCCTGCGCTGGGGAAAGGCTGCGCTGGATGCTTGATTTTTCTTGCTGTAGGGGCATGGAAGCCACCCAAGTGGGGTTGAGAAGCTTTGCTTTAGTAGTAGGCAAGGCAGATACTCGAGTGGTGAAAACTGCTGTGAAAGGAGCGAGAGGGTCACGCCAGACAACACGGTTCTCCCTCCGCTGCCACCGTTTCTGATGAATGAGATTTGCCAGGTACACGCAAGGCTTTTATTTGTTCTTCGCACTGTTCTGTTCGTGAAACGCTACGTGGAGGTCTTTTCCAAATGTTTGACAGGGAAGAAAATAAAAAAGAGTAAACCAGGGTTTTCATTGAGGGAAGCAGTAGGAAGATAGTCACAGGTTAAGATTTGTGAGTTAGGGTTTTCTTTTGTTTGCATGTTTTCTTCTCACACTCTAGGTATTTAGATGAAAAATTTCTCAGAATCTTTATTTGCATTTCCAAGGACTGCTTTTATTTTTATACCAGTTATAATAAAAAAGAAATGTTGCACAAACCTGTTTTCAGTAAGCTTCTGTTTCATTGGTTTAATGACTGCAGAAAAAATGGTGGGTTTTTTTTCTCCATTACTAGTAGGCTTGGGAGCAGCAAAGTTGGCATGACTAAAAGTAATAATGATCTGAGTCATTTTGCAAGTAAACTGTGAAATAACTTTGCATTTTAAAGACCTGCGTGGCTTTTTTCACCCTCTCGCCCCCAACGTAAGTCTTTCTCAGTTAATGCTGTTGCCTAAGTTTTTACATTAATAAGAAATACTGTGTTTTGAGGAGGTTAGTGTATCTGCTTCTCTTGTGAATTGAATGTGAGATAGATATGAAATAAAAGGATTAAAAAGTTTTTTTCTTGCAGTTTTTGCTCTCCTGGTGTGATATGTTGTTTCAGTGTATTTCTGTGTGACTCTTAGTTTGAGCCAGCCATCCACCATGTTTAAAGCAATTGAGAAATGAATCATCTGGTCGTGGTGTTTTGTCCTTTAATTAGGTGACTGTTAAGGATGGACTAGAATAAAGGTCCCAGGAGGAGGCTTTTGCTTGTGTTCAGAAGAGATCAGTGTGTCTTAACCTTAGCACGGTTGGCATTTGGGGCCGGGAAATTCTTTGTTGTGCAGGTTGTTTTTGTGCATTGTAGGATGTTCAGCAGCATCTTTGGCCTCCACTCATTAGATGGTAGTAGCAGTCCCCCAACCTATGAGCTCCAAAAGCGTTTCCACATATTGCTAGAAGTCCTCTGGGGGCAAAATACAGCCTTAGTTAAGGACCACTGTTCTAGATTAACACTTAAATATAATTGAATGTATAATATAGAATCAGAAGGTGAATCTTTACAGTCATCATAGTGAGTTTGGAGAGAGATGTAGCAGAGGCCTTGTTTTCAGAAGACATTGTGGAATTCTTATTTCTGTTTTGTTTTTGTTTGTTTTTTTGAGACGGAGTCTTGCTCTGTCGCCCAGGCTGGAGTGCAGTGGCCCGATCTCGGCTCACAGCAACCTTCGTCTCCTGGTTCGAGCCATTCTCCTGCCTCAGCCTCCGGAGTAGCTGGAACTACGGGTGCGTGCCACCATGCCTGGCTAATTTTGTGTTTTCAGTAGAGACCGGGTTTCCCCATGTTGGCCAGGCTTGTCTCGAACTCCTGACCTCAGGTGATCCGCCCGCCTCAGCCTCCCAAAGTCCTGGGATTACAGGCGTGAGCCACCTCGCCTGACCAGAATTCTTATTTCGTTAAACCAGTACTAGCACCATTAGAAATACTTCAGAATGATTTTTAGCAATCTCTAGGTGACTGAATTCTTTCGGCTGTCTTTTCTAGCTTTGGTCTTTCGCTTTTCCCTACCTCTTGGGAAATCCTGGCTGTCCTGCTGGCCCAGCACTCTGCTCTGTCTTATCCCCGGTCTACTCTACCCTTTTGCCCAGAGTTCCAGCACCCTAGTCCTGTAAACAGAATGCTGGCTTACTTATTCCAGAAATTCAATTCTTGGAATGTTTGAAGACATTGTTTTCCTAATTTGACTTTAGTAGTGAATTGTGACCTTTGGTTCTTTTTTGGATCCTTAAAGCATATGTATAAGCAGCTCATTGAAATAATTCCATGTAAAACACGGCAACAGAATCAACTAGAAATGTAAAAACGTTTCTAGGTAACGTATAACCAGTATCACAGCCATTTACATCAGATCTTGTTCCTTTTCACTTATTCTGTTTTTCTCATCAAATGATGTTTTTTAAATTTAAGGCATAAAAACTCTAAAGTACGTTAAAGACAGTCTGTAAATATATTGTATTTTTTTCTTAAGGAATGTATTGTCATTTTAGACAGTGGGGCTGAGTAATTTAGATATGAGACTTGCACACTGTTAGTAAAGATTTTGGCACTGAGTGTCTATATGATTTAAATCAGAGGTATTTCAATATACTGAGCAGTGAACTAGGCCTTAAAAAAAGAGGACCTAATCTAATCATTGGCACTAAGGAAATTAGGCCAGAGTTTGGGTTGTTTGTCTTTTTAGTTTAGTTTTTATGCTTATTAGGATGACAGTACTTAATACAGAAACTTATTTTAAAGAAGTAAGTAATAATGAATTTTTTTTAATATAATAATGTCTACTTGTTGAGGAAATTATTTTTTATTATATCTTTGAGAATGTTTTAATTTATCATCCTTCTAAGGGCAGTAAGATTAAGCTTATGCTTTATTTCAGTAGGTAACTGTAGTGTACTACTGGTACTTACTAAATGTTTTATGTGTTTTGAGAACATAAGAGATGATATACAAATAAATGATCATCAATTAATTTTCTCTTCCAAAGCTTTGAGCAGTATTCTCCTTCATTCCACCTCACTATCCTTCCTTCCGCTCCACTCACCCTCATATACAAAATTCGACACCCTTGTCTCCTTCTTTAGCTTGGTTTGAATATTCCAGGTTTAGGAGAAAATGAACTGAGGGATTGGATTTCTTCTGTTTGGTGGATATTTTTCTATTGCGACCACCGGCCAGCTCTTTGGGATGCTGCATCTTTAATCTTCACTCCTTTTGAACTTGCCCTGTGACTTCCCCTAGTTGAGAAATTTTGGCATTGCAGGGCTTTTGATTTTTCATTGCTTTGACTTTCTTAGAATTGGTTTAGGATCTTAGATATCAGAAAGCCCATTTCCTTGAATAAATGGACCCGGTATTTCAGTATGGGTTGTGTGCTTCTCTCTCATGGTGTACCTTATATTAGCAGTTACTTTAATAAGAAGCCACAGGTGGTTTAAGAGTGTATTTTGAAATTGGTGATTTTTTCTGTACCTTCCGTTTTTCATTTTCATATTCATAGTTCAATTCCTTCACTGCCTCTGGCAGCCTAATTCCAGTAGGCTTTCCTGCTTCTTGTCTTTCCCTCTAGCCTGTTCTTTCTACTGTCGGTATCATGCTGCTTCCTTGCTCAAAAACCTTTGTTGACTTTTCCGTTTCCTGCAGAATAAAATCTTTTAGACTTGGCTTCCCTCTACCCTTATACTTTTTCCTTAGGGCACCCTTCTCCTCCAAACAGAAACTGCTGGCATATGTTAAAGCATATTTGCACTTGATTTCTGGTGGTGGTTAGCCTTCTGCCCAGCCTATTTTCCTACTGCTGTGAGCACTTTAAAGGCAGAACTTTTGTAGGTTTTCTTTGAATTCCTAACAACCCTTCTATTTTATCATGTGTAAAATGACTTCTTAATTATGTAAAATTATCTTGCTGGAATATAAACTTTTTGCTCTGCTATTTTCATTATCAATGAGAGCAAATAACTGCCCAGCCAAATTATGTAAACAAAAAAGGAATAGTAAATTATGTGATGACCACAGTGAACACATGGCATCTAAAATCAAATTGTTTGGTTTAAGATTTTTTTTTCGTATTTATAAGAGCTTTTCACAGTCATTATATTTGATAAATTAAAGTTGTGAAAATGATGATATTCATTGGAGGAGGGTCTGCTATGTTGCAATTATGGGATTTTGCCCTGCAATTTTTTTTTTTTTGGTAAAGGTAGATCTCATTTTCTGATTTTTATTTTTGGCCCCAATTTCTGATGCATAAAAAGTATGACTCTTGTTGAATGTCTCAGTGATAGGAAATATGCCTGTCTTACAGAATTTAATAGATGTTATTTAAACCTGAAAAAGACTGCTGTAATTTTTTAAACAAAAATTGTGTATTCAACCACAACCTTAATTTTTATTTTGTAATAAATTTCTAACTGCCTTGGAAAATTCTATGTACAACAAATTCACATGGGAAGACCTGAGTGTATTTGAGTGTATTTGCAGATTTCTTGGTCACATGTTCTGGCATGCCGTTAACCAATGTATGACTCCCCAGAGTATGACACGGTGAAGTTCAGATCCCAGACTCTATTTGAGTCTCATGAACTAAGGTCAGCTCTACCTCATCTTTTAGTGCTCGGACTGCTTTCTGTCCTAACTTGTGAGTGCCAATTAAAAACCTTAATGGAAATAGGGCAGAAATAATTTTAAAATGAATGTTCATTACCATAAATGTAATGACTTAACGCAAAATTTATTGTCATACAGTTGTGGAGGTTAGAAGTCCAAGAAGGGTTTCCACTGGGCTAAAGTCGGGTTGTCCATAGGGCTTCTTTTCTTCTGGAGATTCTAGAGGAGAATCCATTCCCTTGCCTTTTTCAGCCTCTTCAGAGGCTGCTTGCTTTCATTGGCTCATGGTGCCTTCTCCATCTCAAAGCCAGCAATAGCTGGTGGAGTCTTTTTCATGTGGCATCACTCTCCTGCCTCCCCTTTTCACTTCGAAGGAGCTTTGTAATTACATTGGGCCCACCGACATAATCCAAGTTAATAGCCCCATCTCAAGATCACATCTGCAAAATTCATTTTGCCCTGTAAGGTGACATATTCACAGGTTTCGTGGATTGGGACATATTTATCTTTGGGGACCATTATTTTGCCGAGCACAGTCAGTCCTCTGGCTCCCAAAGGTTGGTGTCCATCCTGCATGCAAAATGCATTCACCCTCTCCCAACATCTCCGAAAGTCTCAACCCAATACAGCCACAACTGACTGCAGAATCTCAACTAGGCTCTTGATCTAACTCAGGAATGGGTGAGATTCTGGATTTAATCCATACTGGGACAAAATTCCTATCTGTTTGTGGACCTGTGAAACTAGCAAACAAGTTATCTGCTCCCAGAATATGGTGAGTCAGGCATAGGTTATCATTAAATGGAAAGAAAAAAGGAGTCACGAGTTTTGAGCGCTTTCAAAACTCCTTTAGGTTTCAAGGGCTGGGGATAGTTCTCTGTGACTCTTTGCTCCACCCTCTGGGTACTGAACTTCTCCACTCTTGGGAGTCATCCTTCTTTTCTAATCAAGGGTGGTAGCACTTGTATGCTGCTTATTACTTTTATCAGCCTGTTTCTTGCCTGTGGAATTATGATGGTCAGACAACATTATTTCATTTCATATTCTTTTACTTCACTTTTTTCCTCTCCCGTTTTACTGTAACCAGCAAGAAAAAACAAAAACAAGAAACCGGCCACATCTTCAATACTTTGCTTGGAAATCTCTTCATCTTAGTGTCCAGGTTCATAGCTTATAAGGTCTGCCTGCTTTCAATATAACTGCTGGACTTAATTCAGCTAAGCTTTCTGCCAGTGTATAACAAGGATCCCCCTTCCTCTAGTTTCTAGTAACATGTTTCACCTTTCTTCCCGTCCAAGTCCTCATCAGCAGCAGATTTAAGGTCCATGCATCTAGCAATAGTGTGTTCATGATAATTCACATGTTTTCTAAGATGATAATGTTTCATATACCAGGCTCCTCACTTCCTTCTGAGCCCACGCTGGGAGAGACATTAACATCGTATTTCTACTAACGGTATGTCAAGGCCACCTAGACTTTTTCTGTTATGCTCCTCAAAATTATTTCAGCCTCTGCCGGTTGCCCATTTCTGCATTTTTAGGTGTTATAGCAGCACCACACTTCCCATTATCTTCATTGATATATATAACTTTTGAGAGTACAAAATGATTGTAATTTTACATTCTCCCGTCCCTCATAATTTATGTGACTATCATGGTAACACTAAAAGCACCAGTTTCTTACATGTCATATGGAACCCATGGTGTTACTCAGGTCGTAACGTGAAAGAATAAAGCTCTTCTTTGCCTTTTCTTCATTGATGTTTTTCCTGATCATCCAGTCTAAATTAGTCTTCCTTCCTCTCCCTTCCTAATAATATTGAAATCATCTTGTACTTTTATTTTTTATTGTCTGTTGCCTTTCTCTATGGCATTGGCCCCATCAGAACATGAATCTTGTCAGACTTATCACCTGATAGGATGGTGCATAGTAGCCGTTTCATAATTGTCGGTTAAATGAATTGATAAATTGTTGAATATTAATTTTGACTAGTTTTCTTTTAAAGGAAAAAATTGGTACATATTCTTTGTGCTTTGGGTATTTTGAGTTTATATATATATATATATATCTTGCTGTATTAGAGTAATGAAAACCTACTACATTATTCCTAACAGTTCTAAAAAGCAGATTAATTTTGGGTACCATCTTGTTACGTGATCAAAAAAATATGATTCTTGGTAAATAAGTGGTAGAGTGAAATGTGATTTTCATATTTGTATATTTTGGGAACTTCGTTTTTAACAGTATTGTTGCCTTGCTGCTTCACGTGTTATTTAGATTTTTCTTAAAATGCATACACTATTGCAATGAGGCATTTAATATATACTCACAACTCTATATTTCACGCTGGATGATGTGAATCTAGTAAACCTCAGCTTTCAGGAGCCAGCAGGCTGCTCAGAAGCTCACCACCAGTCTCTTCTTTATGTCTTGCTTGTTCTCATGTGGTGAAAATGGTCACTGGTAACATTTGTAAAGTGTGTTCTATGCTTTTCATGTCCAATTACGCTTTAGCCTTCCCAGATCCTTAAGAGAATTTACAGTCTACTTGGAGAAGTACAATATATACATAAAAATAAGTCCTCATAATGTCAAATGGGGAAGAAAAAGAATGAAATAGATACTAGGTAGGGGAGGTGAGTGTCAGCATTGGGACTCATTGTTGATCTTGCGGGGCGGAGGTGGAGGTAGCCTGCCTTTCAGATACTACTTTGGTTATAAATCTGTCAATTTCCTTCGTGTATTTCTGAACCTACTATTTAACCCCGATTGGTTATAAGCTTTGTGTTGTCTGGAAACTTATAATTTAGAAGAGACTTTGCTATGTATGACTTTAGTTTTCAAACATTTTCCATGTCTAAGGAATTTTTTTCCCCTCCAAGGTTTATTTAGCTCTGTAGAAAGACTTTCCAGATAGGAAAGGGGAGTTGACTTCGAACTCTGGTGGTAAAAGGTTTCCCATGAGGTCTTGGGCAAGTTACCAATTTTTTAAGCTTTGGTTTTTTCTTCTATAAATGCTGGATAATAAATATATCTGCTTCATAGGGCTAGGGACAAAGTCAGCTAATGCATCTGAAGTACGTAGAATACTACCTGGTACATACGTTCTTAATAATTATAGGCTGTTATTATAAATACTTTAGAAACTCTGGAATCAGCCCTCCCTTGCAGTTTCATCCATGTATGGTCATAGACATTAAATTCTTTTTATTGGCTTTTCTTAGCAAGGATGTGTGTGTGTGTGTGTGTGTGTGTGTGTGTGTGTGTGTGTGTGTACATGTATATGTATATATAGTGAAGACTTCAAGAAGTATAAATTCAGTTTTAAACATTAGTTTCTAATCCCACCGTAACTTCCTTGAGGGACTTGGATTTATCTTAACAGCCTCCTTACTGGGATTAGACCAGGTAAATATTTGTGCTGTGGTAAGAATTCTATAGAGAATGCACTTTACGTAATCAGAAGACTTTACAAATGTTATAAAAGTAATTTTCTCTTCATTTTATGATCCATTTTTAGAATTAGTGAAGTGATTTCTTGCAAACTTCTTTTTTTGGGGGGAAATAAAGCTGTTCGTGTAAATTATGAAACATTGAGTTCATTCAAAAGATGGTGCTATTTCTCAGAGGAATTTATAACAACTTTCTGTACTGTTGACTCAAAGAGATTCCAGATAGAACTCCAGGATTATAATGGATTTACTTTTAGGAGAAGCATCTCTTGAAAAGTGGTGGTAACCTTGGTAGAGAAACAGTGAATCATTGAATCTGTGATAGTATTTGTGCCTTTTAACAAATTGTAAAAGGAGTTCCCTTAAGACTTACGTCTTGAATTGTATGAAACTCCTCCTGTTACCCTTGCCTCACTAAAGTACAGTCCAGAATTTTTTCTAGTAACTGATCTATATTATGTATTTTTCTTGTTTGGGCACATAAATCTTATTTGACAGCTGCTGCTGAAGGCTTACTAATTTTGTTCTTCATGGAAGAAGAACAAAAGAGGGATGGAACTTGTAAGTAAACCTACAGTTAAAATCAATATAATGTAGTAGAAGTTAAAAGAAAACTGCCTTCTTATATGGTTCCGAAGTTAATCTAATTCCAAGAATTACATTTATTTCAGTATAGCTTAAAATTGGTCCGTGTGTACTAGCTCACTTACATTTTCACACACTGAGCACATTAATCAGCAATCAGATCAAGAAATGTATGCAAGGGTTATTTTGTTACTGTGAAAAGTAATGCTGGTCAGTAAAGTTGTTGGGACTCTAAGATGGTGCTCCTCTAATTCAAGACCAACACTGTGCACTTGCCTCCATCCATTCATCCTCTCTTGCCTCCAGCACCTTTTTCCATCCACCTGATTCTCTAGCGTCTTCACACTGCTTTAAAGACTCCTGTGTCCTGGTCTCAAGTCATGCCTAGCTTTAAAAGTGATAAAATCCAAGTAATACACCCCGTAAGTACTTTTTAATCTATTGTTTTTTAATTTAAACTTTTCAGAATCTTCAGAAAAATAGGCAGCATTCATATTTTTCCTTTTTCACTTTCTAGTCACTCTTTGAATTACTTTCTGCTTTAAATTATTGACTTTCTGATTGATACAGAAGTATTGAGAAATAGGCAGTCATGTACCCTTATCAATCTATATCAATCTGTATACTTTTTAAAGAGGTAATGTGGTGTCTGTTCCTGTGTACTTCTCTCCTTCTGGAGTTCCTTTTGTATGAAGGTCGGGCTTCTCATTCGAACTTATTTGTAACTTCTTTGTGGTTTTTATCTT
The DNA here is from genome assembly GCF_003255815.1 of Theropithecus gelada. Lineage (NCBI taxonomy): Eukaryota > Metazoa > Chordata > Mammalia > Primates > Cercopithecidae > Theropithecus > Theropithecus gelada. The sequence goes on along the minus strand of NC_037670.1, from coordinate 124,012,314 downwards.
TTTGTGCTACTTACACATTTTCTAGGTTCATTTTTATCCAGTTGGTAATAACTAATCTGCCTATTGATATATTGAGCTTTACATTTTAGTGGTGAAATTTCTATGTCTAAAAACCATTTCTCATCTTTAGCTTGAAAAAGTATCCGTTATTCTACTTTATTTTCTGGCTTTTTCAAAGCCATTTTCATTATACTGTACCTATTTCATAGTCTGAAAAACTGTTTTTGAAGTTCTTGAGCTTCAGTTATTTCTGGTGTCTTGACTCTGCCTCGCGGTAAATTGTGTCCTCTTGTAATTTTTTATTTGTGAACATGTATTAAGCAGTACATTGTCTGTGTGAATCCTGTACACCCTGCGTTGGCTGCAGTTTTCCTTTCCGTCTCGTGGATACTGTGGCCGCCTTATTTGGTTTTTCCCAGGCAGCCCTTTCCTGTAGAGTCAGTATGAGGTAGCCAGGTTCTCAGCTGTTTTGAATGCTTTGCCTTCCCTGGTTATCTCAAGCATCAGGAAAATTATATGTTGCATACATTCCACAGAGGTCCCATGGTGTTGGGGAAAGGTCAGCTCAGGCATTCCCTCTGCTTAGCCACAATTCATCATACTGCTTGGATACGTGTTGCTGCCTAGGAGACTTTCTTAACCCAAACAGATCACCCTGCCTTTAGCAGTTTCTTCATCGTCTCTGACATACAATTCAACTTTGGCCCAGAGAGGAGATTAAGATACTGGTCTGACTCTGCCTCTCTTTTCCCCATCTGCCTTCTGCAGTTGCTCCTAACTGAATGCCCTATAGCTCCCAAGCTTGCAGGCTCTGCCACAGGATGCCTAGGAAAGTAAGCCACTTGTACTCTTCCATTTTTGTCTGGATGACACCAGTGTCTGTCTCTTCTCCCATTATTCATGTAAATGCAAAAGAGAAAAAAAGCACTTTAATAATTTTCAAGAATTTCTCATATTACATTCTCTATTGTGTCTGGCTCTGAAGTTAGGTTTTTGTGGTTTTTTTCCCACAGTTATTCCTACGGTATGTCCTTGCTGCAATCCATGTGCTGACCTTATTTTTTTAGAGCTCGTTCTTTTTAAAGTTAAACTTTACTATGCATAGAAGTAATTTTGAAACTTTCAAAATGCAGATTCTCATTGAGTAGGTCTGGGGTGGGGCCTGAGATTCTGCGTTTCTCACAGGCTCCTGGGGTGCTTGTATTGCTGAGCCACGGTCCGGTCCATCTCACCGTCCTAGAGGAGGTGATCTTCTCTGGTTCTTTTCCGTTTATCCATTTCGTAAGCATTTCTCACGTCTTATCTGGCCTTTGCCACATTCATGAAAACTATCACTTTATCAGTAAAGTATTTAAAACGGTGCCTTGCACAGCGTAAACATTCATGTTTCAGATATTCACACGTACATGCATACACATATATCACACTTCTTATTATTGCTGTTTTATAGTTAAACTTCTAATGTTAGTCTAGAAACTTGTTTTAGTAGTGCATTTTGAGAGAAACCATTCGGTATCATCTTACATGGAAACATCCACTTCCTTAGGAATGACCAAAAACTGTAATTAGTTATAATGAATCTTTTATGATTTGGCAAGAGTTTTTTAAGTGGAGTTCTTTTGATGATATGATTATTCAGGTCAGGCTGAAAGAGCCCCAATAATAATGTTTCTCTGACTGTTTTCCTCTGGTAATGTTTGTGACAAAACTCCTTTGTCATAAATAAATATAGTTGCTGGTGCAGACTGAATGTTTGTATGCCCCTGAAATTCACAGGTCGAAACCCTAACCCCCAATATGATAGTATTTGGAGATGGGGCTTTTGGGAAGTAATTAAGCTTAGATTAGGTCATGAGGGCTGGTCCTTCATGATGAGATTAGTGTCTTTATTTTTAAAAAAAAGACACAGGAGCTCTCTTGCTTGTACCAAGAAGTGACCGTATGAGACGTAACTCAGTGAGGGCCCTCCAAGAGACACACCAGTCTGGCCCCCTGATGTGATCTCCAGCTTCTTGACCTATGAGAAATACATGTTTGTTGTTTAAGCCACCCAGTATAGTTTTCTGTTATAGCAGGCCTCACTGACTGAGACAGTTGCCAACTCTGATTAAGTTTACAGTCACTGGACTTGAAATAATCATGCTGCTTTCCTATCACTTCAGCTCTTCTAATCTGTAGGTGGTGCATACAACATGATTTCCATTACTTTTAAAAGGGAGTTTTGATCTTAGAAAACTATCCTTCATGTTTAGTGATAAGTAATTGCAAAATAAGAACTATTTTGTGATTACAGCGTGTGTTCTATAGCTTCTGCTTTCATCATAGTATCATTTGCTGGTTGGGCTTAGTTGCAGTTATGACATCTGGTTCTTATGAAACGTGTAAATTCATTCAACAAATATTTATAGAATGCCAGTTCTATGGCCTGCATTTTCTAAATATGTGGGAATGGAAGTCTTTGGGAAGCTGATATATTAAAGTACATAACACATTATTGGAACATTTCACCATTAGGTGAAACAATATGTTTTGTTGTTGTTATGTTTAAATGTAAAAATTGGGCTGTAGGTTTACTCTCTCATTTGTCTTAATATGCCTTTGTAGTAAATCATCTTAACGATGTTTTAGATGAATGCAGTTTATAGGTCAAGTTAAGTTTTACTGCTTTTTGCCAAAAACTATTTTAGACTTTCAGAGCTAAGCACTAAGTAAATGGACTCCACAGTAATTCATACTGTGCACATGGTGATGCTTGGAATTTTAGAATTAATTCTCTGGAAGGTTGTCAGCTGACAAATGTCCATTGTAGACTTAGCAGTCCCATCTGAAATATCTTGAACTGTAATTTAAAAAGTAGTATAGAAAGAGCAATTCTGAAAAATACAAAACTCTCAAAAATATCTTAATAGTGGTCCCCTTTGGAGAATCGGTAGGACTTAGGCTTTGTAATTCATAGAATTGTGTAGATTTTGCATTGTATTTGGGTATATGTTGATGTTTATGTCCATCAGTGAAAAAAAAATGTTATTTAAAATTAAAACAAAACAAAAAACTTAGAAAATTAGAGCATCTGAATGATTTTGTCATATAAGCAACTTAACTTTTAAAAGTATAAGCTAAAAACCAGTTTGAAGAATTTCTAGAATGGGTTCATATCCATGGAGAAATAAGTTGAGAACCAAACTTTAATGTTTTAGAATTGAATAGTTGTATTCTAGAAATGATTTAGTACAAAGGTTTGTCTTTATTTCTGATAGGATTAGCTATTTAGATTTATGATAGTTTTAATAACTAAATATTATGTGGATGTTTACAACTAATATCTCCAGTTTATTTGATAGATCTTTTGAGGTAAAAATATAGTTATAACTTCATTGTAATATATTTCCCACATATTTTGAGGTGTTGAGTCTTGAGATTGATATGTGGTATTACTAATACCAATGCAGTCTCAATAGTCTTAATTATATGCAGTATTGGTGTAGGAAAAATACAGGAATTGCTTTCTTTTGTTCTGGTATTTAACTATTTTCAAATGCTGCTTCTCTATATATAAAATATTACAGCTATACTGTGGACATTTAGGGAAGCAAACATTTGAGTACATTTCTTTTCTCAGTATATTTTGAATGGTTGATGTATTGCAAATGTAAGTTTACACTTTTTCTGGCTTCAGTATTTACTTATTAAAATTTTTCTGTAAATCCCAACTTTAGTAGCTACATAATATTTTACAGATATTCCATAATTTATTTAATCACACTAATGTTGATAATTGATGTCTCCTACTTTTACAGTCATGTACTATGCTGGAATTGTCAAATTTTATGTATGTATCATTGCCTGTATTCCTAATTATTTCCTTAAATTCCTTAAATTTCCTTAAATTCCTTAAATTCCTTAAATTAAATTCCTTAAATTACCTAATTATTTCCTTAAATTCCTAATTATTTCCTTAAATTACTGGGTTAATAGTTTTGAATCATGTTAAGGCTTATGATGTGTATAGATACAGATTTTCTCCCCCTAAATGGTCCAGTTTCTGTCCCTACAGGAGGCATGTGAAGCTGCTGTTTTTCACCTTACCCTTGTCAGCATTGAGTGTTCTTGTAATTATCTGCACTAACTTGATGGGTAAAAATGGCTTCCCATTGTTGCTGTAATCTGCAATTTTGGATTTGCTGAGGGGCAGTAGAAGGACTATATACTCTAAAGAAGTTATATTTGCTGAGGGGCAGTAGAAGGACTATATACTCTGAAGAAGTTAAATTTGCCGAGGAGCAGTAGAAGGACTATATACTCTAAAGAAGTTAATGTGCTCCATTTTGAGATTCATCAGAACCTGTCTCGTAATACCTTGCATGTTTGTATATTCCCTCTTCCCCGTGTACTTTTTGATCTTGTTACTTTTTCACCTAGATAGATTGTTTTGCTTCATGTTAATGAGAGGATTTAGAAAGCCTTAAATTGTTGGCCCATATAACTATTCCTGGAGTGGTTTTAACAAGGCATTTTAAAATTCACTTAATTTTATATGCCTTCAGGATGTACAAACTAAAGTAGAGAAGAATTTGTTACACGAGTAGAAAAAATGGAAACTACGATAGACAAGACTGATTAATTCATGTTAGCATTGAAGACCTACATACCCTAAACCAAGTGGGACCAAACAGCATACCATCTGTATACCACCTATTTTCATGGAAGTGCAGGTTACAGTGAGATGCCCTCAGAACCGGACAATACCAGATGTTGACTTGACAGCTTAAATGTACTCTTGTTTGGAAGCATCAATTGGTAAAACAATTTTAGGTAAAGCTTTATCAATACTTAGTAAAGGTAGACATACTTTTGAGTTGATAATCCCATTCCTAGGTATGGATTCCAGAGAAAGTGTTGTACATGTACCAGGAAAAATAATTACTACAACATTGTTAGTAACAGCAAAATTTCAAAAGAACTAAATTATTAATCATCAGGAGTGAATAGGAGTGAATAAATATGTGAGCAGGAATGAATAAATAAATGAGGGTATATACTGAAAGTGAAATACTGTGTTAGAACTACACAAATGAAGTACTATACAGAGAAAGTGAATGTATGATAAATCTCAATAACAGTGCTAAGTTAAATATGCATTTTGTAAAGTGATATGCTTTATGACACATTCGTATAAAGTTAAAAAAAATCCTCAGAACTATGCCATATGTTTATAGGTACAAACACATAAAGGAAGAGTGTAAATAAATGCAAGGAGAGGATAAACATCAAATTCAGAGTGCTGGTTACCTCTGAGGAGGCGGAGAGGGAATTGGATCAGGAGGATGCATCCAGGGTACTGCAGTGTTTTAATTCTCAAGCTGGATGCTGGACACAGAGATGTTTATTATCTTGTTTTCTGGATATTTTTATATGACTGAAATATTTCGTAAATAAACAGAACTTTTGTTATCGTAGGCTAATTCATCTCAATTTTGGCATAGTTTCCTGTGATTTCACATCTAGTTATTTCCCAAGCCTTGTTTACTCCTTATTGCATTGCATTGTCCATCCATCATCCTCCGTTTTTCCATTTTTACACAAGTTAGTCTTTTGTAATGTCCTCTTACCTGGTTTTCCTCCCTGCGTACTTCCCACCCTTCAGTCTATATCAGTCCTCCAGAATGACAGCTTTGATTGTATCAGTAACTGGCCAGAAGTCGTCAGTAGCTCTGGTTATTTACAGAATATTGTTCTCTTTATTAGCATGGAATTCGGGAGCCTGGGTGGTTTGGCTTCCACCCTGCATTTCCATATTTCCCATGATTCTCCATTGCCACAGTGTGAGAACTTCCCCTGCTTTCCCATCTTGATAACCTTGCTTATGTTGTTCTTGTCTCAGGGAGTGCCCTTCTACCCTTACCTGTTTCCAGTCCTGCCCAGGCATGTTCATGAGCAGAGTTTGGGAGAACTTTTCTCAAAGTTGAATAGTATCTGGATCCCTAATAAAACAATTCTTATGGGTTCCTAATATTGATTTAAATGTATTGCAAAATCATTTCAATATATAAAACTATGAAAACATATAATTAGGTATAAAAATGTTTCTCACTTCTAGATAGCCACAAAGCCAAAAAAAAAAAAAAAATTACACAGAAAACCACAAACCAGTAGAGTTGTCATTAACATGACTTGTTCTCTGCTGGTTGTGATGTCAGTTAGCTATAAACTGCTTTCACATGTGGCATGCCTACTATCAAATGCCACAAGATGTCTTAATTCTTGCGTCCTCTTTCTCTAATTGCAAAGTCCTCATTCCTGGGGTGCTCCCACCTCCAGTGGAATAAATGCCTCAGTGAAGCATCTTCATGAATGAAAAGGCTCAGTAGTGTTCCCCACCAAGTGGCTGCATTACTACATGAAAAAAATACATCTGCCTCTAACTTTCTAATGCCTAAGTGCAGATTTATTTAATATTAGCTGTTGTCTGCTATGGGCTTTGTCAAAGGTTGTGTGGATCCAAACATATATCATACATAGATCCTGCCCTTGGGGAGTTTAGTGGCAAAAGAAACCAAGGAAACATTATTTACGGGAGGGATAAATGCTAGGGGGTGTGATTTGAGCTTGTATTGGGAGACATCTGAATTTCAAGTTCAGAGCTGTTAATGCATAGCCCTTCAGCTATTAAAGGGCACAAGCAAGAATGTGAAGTTCACATGTTTATTTTTAATTTTTTCACTTTATTCTCCTTTCATGGCATCTTTTCATTTTTTTAAATATACCCTATTTCTTTCAGTTTGCTAGAACTAAGGTGGTAGGTTGTATTAATTTCATGTTACAAAGCAGGAAATTGAGGTTTTGATAGATAAGGAATCTGCCTAAGACATACTGCTAGTAAGTGGCCAGGCTGGGTGTTGTCTCCTTGTATACTGCCTCTCAGTCCTCTCTTACGCTTCTTTCCTTATGTCCTCTCTTACGCTTCTTTCCTTATGTTATTTCATGTGCGCATTTGCAATTATGCAATTAAATGGTATTTTTACTTCTATTAGGGAGACAGGGCCTGGTCAAAGTAAATATCTGTTGAATAACTTAGTGAACAATTATATCTTATGTTGAAAGAATTAATAACTACAACACCATTATTAACTGATATACCCAACAGGTGTTTTAACTAGATAATTTAAAAGGGGAGACTAAGTCATACATACCCATCGAAATAGGTTGGTGTTTTGTTTTTACAAAAAGGGGTTAAAGAAATCAACTTAAGGATATAATCTGGGGTTGGATTCAGTCTCATTTCTTACACCTACACTATTTATGGCTGAAAGATTTCAAATGAAAAGTGAAATTTATTTTAAAAAAAAACCCGAGGCAATTAAATACCCTGAATCTTTGAAGAGAGCGGTAATTATATCTAATACACTGTATTTACCGAAGAATGTAGACTTTTTTATTTCAGAAAGATTTTTTAACATCATTACTTTCCCACTAACCAAAGTAACTAAAATATTAAATTTATCATAATGTGTCACAGTGTAAAAATATTCCTGTCATTGACAGACCAGCCCCTGCATGATAGTGGTAGAGATTCCAAGAGGGCAGTTAAATCACTAAAGCTTGTCATGTCAGAGATAGTCTTCAAGAAGGATCAAAGGGTTCATTTTAACTTTGTATTCTTTTTTTCCCCATTAATATAGCCTTAATGTAGTTTTACATCCTTGGTTTTGATTATACAGTGTGCATCTTAAAAATTAATAAGCTGTAGTTAATGCTTGTATTTCTCTAATAACTTTTAAAGTATGTTTGAACACTGATTTATCTAATTACCAAATTGGAAGTAAAACTATTTCCAATTCTATAAGTTAACTTGGAATAATGTCAGGGATATTTTTTCTCTAATACAGTAGGAGAAAAGCAGTGAGGTGGTTAATAAACAAGACACGGGTGGCTGAGGTAGAATGCATATTCCATCTGAAATGCTTAAATAGTGTAAATATACAAGAGAGTGTTTCTGGTGAGTTTGCTTTGAGGACTTGTATTAACGGCCTTAACAATCTGAAACATGGCCCTAAAATACTTTTTTCCTGAGGTCATCAAGAAGGTTAACATCCATTGTGCCATAGTCAAGAAGGAGAAAATAAATTAAGGTAACACAAAGTGATACTTTCTTTTTCTTGCACTTTGGCGATTGCCTAGTTTTCTTAATCTTTATATCTTCTGTAACGTCTACTTTTGTCTCTGAGTGTAACTCCTAGTAATATTTCAGGCAGGCAATTTACATACATTTCTATGGAAATCAAGCTTATATAGTCACTGAACTGATTATGTTTTAAATTAATTAATTATTTATTTATTTTTGAGACAGCCTCATTCTGTCACCCAGGCTGGAGTGCAGATGCATGATCTCGGCTCACTGCAGCCTCCACCTCTCAGGCTCAAGTGATCCTCCCGCCTTAGCCCCCCGAGTAACTGGGACTACAGGCACTCACCAACAAACCCAGTTAAATTCTGTATTTTTTTGTAGAGACGGGGTTTCACCGTGTTACCCAGGCTGGCCTCAAACTCCTGTACTCAAGTAGTCTGCCTGCCTTGGCCTTCCCAAGTGCTGGGATTACAGGTGTGAGCCACCGTGCATGGCCATTTAACTTTTATTTAGAAAAGAAATAGAAGGTGCACTTTTATTTTAATTGTTATTTTATGGTTATAATATCTTGTGTTTAATAGAGTTCTTGTAAACATTTTGTTAATGGTGTATTTTTAGCTTCTGCGTGAATTTGGTGAATTTTGTACTTGGTGTAGTTATGTAAAACTAGGATTAAATTTGGTGCACAGGGATTTTAGATATAAAGCCCTAATCTTCCCCAAGTTCTTGGGGGGTTTGCTCTGGAAAGAGTGGAAGGAATGAGGTGACAACATGATTTTTTGAACACTCTGTACATTAATCTCCAGGCTGAAGTTATCTGGGGCTTCCAGTTTTTATTTGGATGCTTCTTGCATAAACAAGCCTCTAGCATACTTTCTGTTATTTGCTAGGGTAACTTTAGGTTCATTGTTGACAAATAACAGTTTAACTTTTACATCCTCTTTTATAGTTGGTTTTCTTTATATTAAAGGAAATGATGTGTACATTCTATATTTAAGAGAAAACTATAATGTTTTCCTGAAAATGATATTTTCTTGAAAATGGCATTTACATTTGCAAGAAGTTGGTTTTGATTATTGTCACTGGAGCTTTGGGCTCGGCAATAGCTTTCTGGGCTGTGTTCCAGAATTATATGAGAGCTATAGTTTTGAAAGACTTGGATTTACAACTTACTAGGTTATAGATAAAATATTTTTTAAAGTAGATTATTTTTGTATAAAATATAGTTTCATCTTTCGTGAGCTGTATTACCAGAGGAAAGTTACCTATTACATATTCAGAAAAAAATAAAATGATACATTGTTTATTTTTTCCATTATAACCTGCTTTTGAATTCAAGTTTAAATATATTGTTTGTTATAAATGTATTTCTAACTGAAGTGATTTTTCAAGATGACTGACTCAATATGTGGGATTATGCAATTTTTGAAGTATTGAGCTCTTCTTGATAAAATAAAAAGTTTAATACTTTTTATAGTCTCCTTACATGAAGGAAGACAGAATATTCTGAGTTGATATTAACCAAACACAGAAGTTATTTTGGTTTTTGGATATTTTAATCAGTATTGAATTGTTTTTTCTTACATAAAAAGTAAACATTCATTGATACATTATCAACTTCAGTAATATCAAATTCTGTATTTCTATCCAATAGTACATACATGATGCATAAAAGTGATTTCTTTGGGCCTCTGTAAGGTCAATAATATTAAATAAAGGTTTCAGTGATTTCAGTTAGGTAGTTAGAGGTCATGTTTTTATTTATTCTGAAATGATTTCATCAGGATTAAACAAACTTCTGTGTGCTTACCTTCCTTAAATATATTTTATGTAGTCTAGTTTTCAAGACTTTGTACTCTTAGTCATTAAGGTGTCAAAGTCAATGAGTAGGCTGGTTCTTTTATTATTGAAGATCAGTGATTATAATTGAAGTTTTGAAATTTTAAGTAGCGATAGCATTCCAGGAGGAATGATAGCAGAGTTAGGCAGTTAGATGTTTCAGAAAAAAACAGTGTGTTACCGAGCAGACAGTTAGAAAGCTGCTGGGTGCAGTGGCTCACACCTGTAATCCCAGCACTTTGGGAGGCTCTGGCGGGCGGATCGTGAGATCAGGAGTTCAAGACCAGCCTGGCCAATATGGTGAAACCCGTCTCTACTAAAATTACAAAAATATTAGCCAGGTGTGGTGGCGTGTGCCTGTAGTCCCAGCTACACAGGAGACTGAGGCAGAAGAATGGCTTGAACCCGGGAGGCGGAGGTTGCAGTGAGCCAAGATCGCACCACTGCACTCCAGCCTGGGCGACAGAGCAAGACTCCGTCTCAAAAAAAAAAAAAGCAAGCAAGCTAATGTATGTATCAACAAGCAAGTCTGCCTCTCTTCCTTGTGAAATTCAAAACTAAGAGCTGTTGGAGCAGGCATTAGATTTCTGAGGATGCAGTATTCATTTGCATAGTCTCACTTTTCCAGTCCTAAAAAATATATCATACTCATTAGGCATTTATTGTGTGCTTATCATGTACCATGTGTCCTGTTAAAAGACATGAAAGAAAATATGGAAAGAAAAGATTCTTATTCTCTGGATGTAGCAGTGGATAAGAGATTTAAGATTTCCTTTTGCAAGGTGAATCAAGCACCCCGAGTGTGTGTAATGTTATGTCATGTTATGTCATGTCATGTCATGTGTCATGTCTACCCTTATCATAAAGGAAAGCCTTTTTTTTTTGAAATAGTATCTTGCTGTGTTGCATAGGCTGGATTGCAGTGGTGCAACCATAGCTCACTCTAACCTCAAACTCCTGACTCAAGTGATCTTTCTTGTCTCAGCCTCGCAGGTAGCTGGGATTGCAGGTATGTGCCACCACTCCCAGCCAAATTTTTAATTTTTTATTTTGTAGAGATGGTGTCTTGCTCTGTTGCCCAGGGTGGTCTTAAGCTCCTGGCCTCAAATGACCCTCTTTTCGCAGCAGTCCAAAGTGATGGAATTACAGGAGTGAGCTGCTGTGCCCAGCTAAAGGAGGGCTTTTGAGTACTGAAATGAATCATTGCTTTGTAATTCTATAATTTTTTAACAGACTTTATTTTTTAGAACAGTTTTAGGTTCACAGTACTATTGAGCAGAGAGGGTTCAGAGCTTTCCTATATATCCCAGCCCCCACACATGCATAGACTCCTCCATTATCAAAATCTCCCACCACAATAGTACATTTGTTAACAGTGGATGAACCTACAGTGACACATCATCATTCAAAGACCATAGTTTTACATTAGGGTTTACCCTTGGTAGTGTACATTCTATGGGTTTGGAAAAATGCGTAATTACATTTATCCAGCATTATAGAATCACACGGAGTAGTTTTACTGCCCTGAAAATCCTCTGTGCTCCTCGTATTTATCCTCCCTCTTACCTAATGTTAAGCAACCACTGATCTTTTTTACTGTCTCCATAGTTTTTTATTTTCCAGAATGTCATATAGTTGGAATCATGTAGTATGTAGCCTTTTCCAATAGGCCTTTTCACTTAATAATACGCACTTAAGTTTCCTCCATGTCATAGTTTGATTATTTATTTTTATAGCTGAATAATATTCCATTGTTTGAATGCACCACAGTTTATCTGTTCATCTACTGAATGACATCTTAGTTTGCCTGAATTATAGTAATTATGAATAAAGCTACTGTAAACATCCATGTGTAGATTTTTGTCTGGACATGTTTTAATTTCGTTTGTGTAAATATTAAGGGATAGAGTTTTTGGATAATATGGTAGGAGTAAGTTTAATTTTGTAAGAAACTACCAAACTGTGTTCCAAAGAGGCTGTACCATTTTGCACTTGCCAGTGAGTGAGAGTTCCTGTTGCTCCATGTTCTCACCAGCATTTGGTGGTGTTAGTGTTCTGGATTTTGGCCATTCTAATAAATGTATCGTGGTGTCTCATTGGTACTTCAGTTTGCATTTTGTTGATGACATATGATGTGAAGCTTTTTTTTTTTTTTTTTTGAGACAGAGTCTCACTCTTGTCACCCAAGCTATAATGCAGTGGCATGATCTCAGCTCACTGCAACCTCTGTCTCCCAGATTCAAGCAATTCTCCTGCCTCAGGCTCCCGGGTAGCTAGGGTTACAGACACTCACCAAAACACCCGGCTAATTTTTTTTTGATTTTTGGTAGAGATAGGGTTTCACTGTATTGGCCAGGCTAATCTCGACCTGCTGACCTCAAGTGATTTGCCCACCTTGGCCTCCCAAAGTGCTGGGATTACAGGCATGAGTCACTGCACCCGGCCCTGAAGCATCTTTTTATACACTTATTTTCCATCTGCATATCTTCTTTGGTGAGGTGTCAAAGTTTTTAGCCCATTTTTAAACTAAGTTGTTTTCTTATTGTTGAGTTTTAAGAGTTCTTTGTGTATTTTATATTTTTAAAAATATACATTATTTTTTGAATTGAGAAATACAACCTTTGTATATTTTGGATAATAGTCCTTTATTACTATGTCTTTTGCATGTTTTATTCTTGTCTGTTCATTCTATTGATAGCGTTTTTCACAGAGTATACGTTTTTTATTTTAATGAAGTCTAGCTTATTCATTCTTTCATGGATAGTGTGCCTTTTTTGTATCTAAGTCATCACCAAACCCAAGGTGATTGAGAGTTTCTCTTTTTATCATCTTGGAGTTTCATAGTTTTGCATTTTACGTTTAGATCTGTGATCCATTTGATTTAATTTTTGTGGAGGGTATAAGGTCTGTGCCTTGGTTAATTTTTTTTGCATGTGAATATCCAGTTCCATCACCATTTGTTGAAAAGACTGCCTTTTCTCTATTGTATTGCCTTTGCTCCTTTATCAAAGATCAGTTGACTTTTATCTATGTGGATCTGTTTCTGGGTTGTTTGTTCTGATCCATGGATTAGCCTGTCTGTTCTTTCACTGCTGCTACACTGTGTTGATTATGATAGGCTTAAAGTAAACCTTGAGAACAAGTAGTGTCAGTACTCCAACTTTGTTCTTCTCCTTCAGTATTGTGTTGGCTACTCTAGATCTTTTCTCGTATAAAGTTTAGAATCATTTTGTTGACATCTACAAAATAATTGGGTGGCTAATTCCATAACTCTTAATGAGGTGTTTGTTTGCTTAATCAGTATTCTAATATTTAGTAGTGTTTCCACATATTTACGAAATTCTTGTTTTCTGAAGGGTGACTGATATGGTTTGGCTGAGTCCCTACCCAAATCTCATCTCGAATTGTAGTTCCCATAATCTTCATGTGGGAGGGAACTGGTGGGAGGTAATTTAATCATAGGGGTTGTTACCCTCATGCTGTTCTCAGGATCGTGATTTCGCATGAGCTCTGGTGGTTTTATAAGGGGCCTTTCCCCTTTTACTCACTCACTTCTCTTCCTGCTGCTATGCGAAGGATGTGTTTGCCTCTCCTTCTGCCATGATGGTGAGTTTCCTGAGGCCTCCCCAGCCATGCCGAACTGTGAGTCAATTAAACCTCTTTCCTTTATAAATTACCCAGTCTCAGGTATGTCTTTAACAGCATGAGAAGAAGCTAATCCAGTGATCTTTAAATAAATAGTCACAGTATAAATGGCAAAATACTGTTTTCTCCATTTGCACCATACTAATCATGCCAGCCTCAGGCAGTCCATCCCTTTCAAATTCCTCGCAATTCATCCTGGGATATATAGGGAGGACCTTTCAGCTACAATTTGTGACCTGTGGCTCTGGATTCCATAGAAACACTTACCATTTTCCTCTTTTCTCACTAAGGCTCACAGTGGCGATGTCTTCTAAAGCTGTTGAGTTTAGAAGGTGGCGTAGCTTCTGCCACTGCCCACCACCCACCACCCACCACAGACATGCTGATACTGCTGATGCCCAGGCTTGAATTTGCTGTGTCTGTCTTGTGGCCTTGAAGAGTTCCTTGTGATGTTCTCCATATCAAGCTGAGGGTACCATCCTGAGCCACATAATAAGTAAATATATTTTGTGCTGCTGGCTCAAGTTCTGGTGGCTTGTGCTCTCACAGTCCCACAGAGACTTTTGTGAAACAGTTTTTTGGGGGACTTACTTGTTTATTTGCAGTGCCCTTGTGCCCTATTTCAGTCCAAGTACAGATGGGCTGGGTTAAGTGACACCATATTCAGAAACATAATTCTGAGGCTTGTACTTTGTTTTTAATCCAAGCTGTGTACATTGATAACCACTACCCCCACCTTGAGAGGTGTCTAGAAAAGCCTAATTTCTGGGTGAGCCCATCTGAAGTTCAGGCAATACTCTTGTTGGCCAATAGCAGACACTTTAGATATTTCAATTTACTGTCATCTTTTTTTAAAAAAAGATTATGATTGACACCTAATAATTGAATGTTAATTATGGGGTACAACATGTTTCAATACATGTATACATTGTGTACATGATCAAATCAGGGTAATTAGCATATCCATGACTTTAAATATTTATTATTTCCTTGTGCTGAGCATGTTCAGCACAATACTAACATTTAAAAATATTCTTTATTTCCTGTTTGGATGGTGGAGAATCTTTAGTTGTGGTTCTCTCCAGGTAGATATTCTTGATTTCACTTTTTTGTATTATATTAAAAGAGTCTAGTGTTCAAGCAGGCTGAATTTAGTTTGAATCTCAGCTTCCTCGCTGGTGGTGTGATTGTGGCACATTTCTAGATTTCTGGGGAACTCAATCTCCTTATCTATGAAATTGACAGAAAACTCGTTTCATAGGGATTGTGTGAGGATTAGAGATACATGTTAAGTTTACTGGGCACATGCTAGATACTCGGAGTTATGTGGCAGTAATGTTGACGTCTGAGTTGGTTGTATCACTTACTATCTATCAGTAAATAAAGGAATCTCTCCTGTTACTTGACTTCATAGATCTGTGCTCAGAGGCAACTCTGTTGCAGATCAATTTCCTTAAAGTCTCCCTGGGAAGATGTCTGCTTCTTCTGTAAATACCACGTCAACACTCTACAAGTGACTTTTGCAGACTCTAGGTAGCCTCTCTTCTAAGTTAGGTTATTTTAGACAGTTTTTTTCTTAAAAATGCAGCCGTCAGAAGAGTGTAGATTTAAAAAACAAAACAAAACAAAGCATCCCATGGAGCCCAACTTCTCTGTAAATTTTCTGGACCTCATTTTGGTTACTAAAAACAGTGAAAGTAATGAGCCGGGTGGTCTTTTAATAACTCGTTTGTGCTTTAAAAATTCATTATTCTATGAGAGAAGATCTGTTAGGCTCAATTTTGTATTTTAGGCAGGTGGCTTCCATATATCTAGGATGTATTCTGGTATTTCTGTATTCTGGTGTGGAATTAAGTAGGCATCCAGGAGAAATTCGATATAAGTCAAAGTTTGGAAATTAACCAAGCAGCTTTCAGCCCCTTTTGATTTTGTTCTGCAAAGGTTTTCGTTACATTTTACAAAGGAATACTTGTGATATCCATTTGCAAATCAAATTCTTCATTTTAAGCTATTTGCCAATGTATTATCTGTTGTGATTTTGTCAGTTGTAACCTTTTAGAAGAATATTACTTTGAATTGTTATGTAGCCCGTTATGTTCTTCAGACCATTATGAAAATCTCTTTTATTAAGGAGAATATTTTGGTAAAACAATTTGAATATTTCCTAAGGAAGGCAAAAAGTATATTTTTTATATTCTTCCATTTAATTCCATTATTTGGTACTAGTTCTAATTTTTAGAAAAATAAAATGTAACTAAAGTAATAGTTGGCATCGTGAAGTATGATATCTTGCAGTCTTCTCCAGAACACCAAATTTCCACAAACCAAGTGGCTCCCTAGGTAATCGTATCTCATAAGTGCTGAATGAAAGTCAGTTAACAGACTTTTGAAATGTAGTACTCTTTTGGATCTTTGATATACTAATGCGAATTGTGAATCCTCAAAAAGAAAGTAGAGTATTCACCTACTAAACTACGTAGCCTGATATCCAAAGAACACTTGTTGAGATTCTTCATAATATTAGTGTTCCAAGGATACAGTTTGTGAGAAGCTCATTATATAGTACTTTATAGTTTATAAAGTACTCTTGCATTATTACCTTATTTATTTCTCACAACCCATTTAGGTGTTGTTTTGCTGGTCAGGTACATGAGCATCTGAGAAATTGTTGCTACATATTGAAGGCACATACTTATTTACTTGGAGATTAATTTGTGTTAAGAAGGAAATTAGAATCTTAAATCAGCAATGGTATGTTGTTTTGATAAGCGTTTGAGGAGTTAATTGAGTACAGCTCTGGTGATTACAGAGAAATCTGTTAGAAAATGTTGACACAAAGAATGAGAGTTTAAAAATGTCAACTATTTTACCACTGGGCATGCTAGTGAAATTTTCCACTCAGTTATGTTTGTGTCAACAACAAAAAATTTCTTTAAATGTCATATATTTTTAGCTGTGCATTATGCATTATGGCTGTGCAATATAAACTCTCTTAGTTTTTATTAAATTTAAATGTGTGTTAGCCTATAATGTTATCGTTAATGCTGTGCTTGTTTCTAAAGTGGGAGCTCCACAACTCAGAATACTCTGAATCATAGACTGATAGGAAATTGAGTCCATGCAGATTTTTTTTTAGCATCCCTTGGTTTATCCTCCTCTTCAAAAAGCTGAAATTACCCCTGAAACTACTGGATCATGGAACTATACAGTATGCTTGAAAGTCAATGGAAGGGTGCTCAATTTTTTATTTAAAGGTAGATGCTTGCACAGTGCTTACCATTTCCCGCCCTATGTCCTAAAGGATCTATAAATATCAGGTTATTTAATTAATAGTTATTGAGTGTCTGTGCTATGGACTGAATGTGTCCCTCCAAAGTTCTGTGTTGAAGCCCTAACCCACAGTGTGATGGCATTTGGAGGTGGGGCATTTGGGAGATAATTAGGTTGGAATGAGGTCATGAAATGGAGTCCTCATGATGGGCATGAACGGACCTTGAGTTCTCTTTACCATGTGAGGATTCAGCAAATAAGTGACTGGCAGTAAACCAGGAAGAGAGCACTCACCAAGAACCTGACCATGTTGGCAATTTGACCTCAGACTTCTAGCTTCCGGTACTATGAGATATAAGTGCTTGTTGTTTAGGCCACCCAGTCTGTGATACTCTGTTATAGCAACCCAGACTAAGATAGTCTGCTCCTGTGCCAGGTAGTTACCCTGGTCTTTAAGGCATTTTATGAAATTCTACAGCACGTCACTGAAGAAGTTTGTATTATTTTACTAATTTTATAGATGAGGAAACAGATACTCTTCTAGAAATCTTCTGCTTCTCAAATTGAAGGTACACAGCTGTATGTCAAGGTTAATACAAGCAACAGGAAAAGAATTGTCCTGCATCTTTAGAATTTGGCTTTGTTGCTGCACAAACAAAATCAGCTGAATTCTTTTCAGCTTTATGTTTTCAAAGAGAAAGTTGTTTTTGGAACTTACCACTTCAGTCCCAATGGAAAATCTCTCCACCTACGAAGAAACCCTCCATGGATTGAAGGCATACTTTGAATAGCTCCTTGAGGTTGGGGATAGATGGTTAAGATACATACCTGGGGTAAGTAATAAAACAGTCCTTATTCAGCCACACACTAGGATTTGGTGTGGGTGAGCATGATGGGTGGGTTTTGAGACATCCTGTGGGAAGAGATTTAAGAGAGTTGAGTTGGCCTTCAGTGAAGAGAAACAGCAAGGAAGAATGGAAGTGTGTGGGTAATATTGATAGGTTTCTGCTTTGCATTGTTTGATGTTAATCTTATTCTTGTCTTCCCACAAAATCTTTAAAGTGTTTGCTTTAAAAAATAATTTGTAAAACTGGATTTGTTTTAGGGAATGTGGCCAAGTACTGATGATAGCTTCAAGGAAGACTTAGAGGACTTGCTGAGACACCCAAGGGAGGCTGACACCTCTGGGTTTCATCTATCTGGGACTAGCGTTGATTTCCTCTGGCAGTATATGTGTCAGTTCTTTTTTATATAGCATCTGAAGGTTTTATGTGTTTGAAATACAGAATGGTCCCTATCCACCAGAATCCCTCAGTATTTTATTTAAGTTACATAATTTTAATTTTGTAATCATCTTTATCCTACACCTCAGCATGCATAGTACTAGCCCTTCTGTGGGTAGGCTCATACCTGTTTACCAAATGCAGATGTGTTCTGAACAGTAGTGAGTTCTTAAACCTTGCTTGATCTCTACATGTCCTCTTAATAAGATGTTTGTAGTAGATTCTCCATCACTCCATTGTGTGTTTAGCGAACTCTTCACTGTTGACACGTTAATTATATTCAACTGAAATTCACTTACATAACTACTTAGCTCAAACCAGTAACACATATTTGAGAAACTGAACATTTTGAGTCCAAGTTCTGTATTTTACATTAATTTAAACATATGTGAAGAGAGTTTTAGCCCATTATTGTTGAATTTTGAGATATTTAGAGACACTGGTTTTCCTTTTGTCTTTTTGCCTACCTCATAGTCAAGAGTATGAATTCTGTAGCATGTAATCCACATGTTGATACTAATTCATTAATCTATGTTCTTTAGAGTTGTCCCACCAGATGCAAACCTACCTAAACTAGAGGCCGGCCTTGTATTCTTGTATTGAATATAAGAATATCATGTGGCATATTGTAAAAGCATTACTGAAATTATACTACTCTAGGCCTCAGATATGGTCCAAGCCTTTTTTCTTGTGTCTAATAGTCTTATCAAAACAGAACTGACCTTTTTTAGTGAACCTATGCTACTTTATCAAACTGGTGCTTTTTTTTTTATTTTTTATTTTATTTTATTTATTTTATTTTTTGAAGGGGGATGGAGTCTGTCGCTAGGCTGGAGTACAGTGGTGCAATCTCGGCTCACTGCAACCTCCGCCTCCTGGGTTCAAGTGATTCTTCTGCCTCAGCCTCCCGAGTAGCTGGGACTACAGGTGTGCACCACCACATCCAGCTAATTTTTGTATTTTTAGTAGAGATGGAGTTTCACCATGTTGGCCAGGATGGTCTCATCTCTTGACCTCATGATCCACCCACCTCAGCCTCCCAAAGTGCTGGGATTACTGTGCCCAGCTGCTTTCTTTTTTTCTTTCTTTATTTCTCTCTTTCTTTGAGACAGTCTCACTCTGTCGCCCAGGCTGGAGTGCAGTGACACAATCTCAGCTCACTGCAAGCTCTGCCTCCCAGATTATGCCATTCTTTTGCCCCAGCCTCCTGAGTAGCTGGGACTACAGGCGCCCACCACCATGCCTGGCTACTTTTTTTATATTTTTAGCAGAGACAGGGTTTCATCATGTTAGCCAGGATGGTCTTGATCTCCTGACCTTGTAATCTGCCCGCCTCGGCCTCCCCACTTTGTTTTTGAGTACTCACATTTTACCTTTTAATGAGTTGTCTTCAAAATTGGCAGAAGTTGACTCTAGACTTTACCTAATTTTATCACTGCCTCTTTTAATCTGGAGCATTTGTCCTTCAAAATTGGCAGAAGTTGACTCTAGACTTTACCTAATTTTATCACTGCTTCTTTTAATCTGGAGCATTTGTCCATCTCTGCTCTTCTGTAACATCCTCATGATTTCTCAAATTTCCTTTGATTAGTTTACAAAGATACCAGTAATTGGAGAAGCAAAAATGATGATATAGTAATAGCTGATTGGCATTTCAGAGCATTCCACTTCTTCACTTGACCTTTTTAATAGTAATAGAGAGTCATTGGGAAAAAGGATATATGAAAAATTAGAAAATAAGCCTATGAGAAAAAAGCTAAAGATGGCATGGTTTTTCTCCAAAAAAGAGAAAGCTCAGACTTCATACATGAGGATGTATTGTTGTAGTAGCCAGCTCTTTTCTCATTCCACCAAGACTGAACCGAAGGGAATTGATTTAGGCTGCATTATTAAGGGATGTATATTGAGTATTAATAGGAATTTTGTGATTCTGAATATTGCTCATCTCTGGAGGGACTTTTTGGTAGAAGTTGTGATTTCTCTCCCCTCTTAAATCTCTAAAAATAACATCAATTTTCATCTCTCAGTAATGTTGTACAGTGCTCCCAAAGGCTAAGAGAGATATTAAGTGACCTTTCAAGTCCTTTCTTGCTCAGTGACTCTGTCTTTTCACAGATCTCACCCCACAGCTAGAGATCTGTTGCATTAGATTCACTTTTGTTCTTTCTTTGTCATTTAAAGGGCTGTTAACATTCCATCATGGATCTGCTAATGAAAAGGTGACCCTGCCGTTTAATATACTATTCTCAGTGTAAAAATAAAACTCCACTTTATATGTTTATGTAAAATATAAATACTTTATGAGGTATTTCAGTTATTTAAAAAACATGAGCTATTTGATAAATTATTTTTAAAGACAGTCTTTATTTTCAGTTTACCTTCTTTTCTCTTTCTGTTGTGAAATTGAACATGCTATGCATTTATTTTTATTTTTTCATTCAAGCACTTTAGTTCTTTTAGTTAACATGTTCTGTAACTAGAAGTAGTTTTTAGTATAATAGTTTTTAAAAACTAGATTACCAGAACAACAAATGCTATTTGAGAATATCATCTCTCAAAATTTCTGATTTGGAAATAAATCATAGATAAAAAATCAAGGCAAATATGTAAAATACTTTCATAGCAGTTACTGTACCATTTGGACAGTATTATCCCGTTTGACCATTGTTACTTTTACTTCATTGATAACTAAATACAGGGAGGGTAAATCAATATAAAACCTTGGACTCCTAGATCTCAGCTTACAAATAGGGACTTTGGGCAATTTGCTTAATCTTTGTTTATTAAACGTCAGTTTTACCATTTATAATCTAGCATGGTAATGGCACAATGCTTATTTAGATTGCTGGAAAAATAAATACAGAATCCTTAGCATAGTGCTTGTCACATAGTAAGAGCTATAAAGATTATTGTTTTATTCATTAAGAACAACAGATTACAGATTTCTCACTACCGTTCACTAGGCATTATGCTAAGCAATGAGCATGTAAGGACAAAAATATTCCATTCTTTGTGCTGGGGAATCTTTCTTCCTTGTATTGGAAACATAGGTGGAAACATGTAATTGTGATATGAGTGCTCATAGACATGCAATTTTCCAGAAAGTAGAGTTGGATAATAATTTGATCGTTGGAGAAAACAGAATTTCAAAATTGTTTAAAAACACAGGGGAGGTTACTATTTCTTTAGATTGTTCTAATTTTAGCAAAATAGATTGATACATTATTCTTACAAATAATCATAAAGTAGAAATAAACAGTTTTCCTTTACTTGAATATAAATGTGTTTAGAAGACAGTTGGAGGAAGTGGAGAGCCTCTTAGTTCCATTTACATACTGATATTAATATTCTAAGTTGATTTTAGGATTACTCACATTTAATTTATCTTCTAATGTTGTTTATTTAACTCTACATGTGGTAATTTACTTTTAGTCCCTTAAAATGACATGGGTGCTTTGGCAATATCTATATTTATAAAGTTATTTTCAGTTTCATATCCCTCACCTCTCACTAATACTACTGTCATAGATTGGGGATGAAATGTTACAAATAAATCTTCTACATATAATACATGTGTACACCTATGGTTCTTGAAAACGATTGTCACGATTAGAGTATATTACCTGAGACGTCAAACAGCCTGTGAGAGCTGATGAGGTGACTGTCATCATTATAAATAATAGCCAGTGAGAGTGAGTGGGTTAATGGATTGCTGTTTCCTGGTAGTGTTTTAGAAGCTAAGGTCACCTGAGAACCATTGGTGGTTTCATAGACTTCTTAGAGTTGGAAAGAAACTTGGAGTCACCCCTTCAGCCTCACAGCTAAGATAAGAATGACCTTTTTCTGCATCTCTGACTAGTGGACATCCAGACTCGAACACTGCACATGGATGCATGGAAGAAAGACAAGGAAGTTTTTCCTTGCAATGCTCAGCATTCTGTGGAAGGTAGACATTTGTAGCATCTGTTGTGTATAGCAGGAGGCGTATGCAGTTAGGTTCACTTTTTTGTGCTTAAGATGGTGGTCAGTGTCACAGAAGTGAAGATGGAGTCTGGCAAAGGAAAAGATTTTCGTGTTTTACTTGCCTGGAGTAGTAGCTCCCATCCTGCCAGACCAGATGCCCACCTAATTTTAATGCCCCCTATAATATTCTGAAACAAAATTTGTAGATAATAGTAACCTATTTATATGTATTTACTAAAAACCACTAAACATGCCCAACTGCAATATATTAGAGAAATAGAAGAAATTTATCCCATGTTTTTCAGCATGTAAATGCTCAGCCACAACTGTGTCTTTATAAAAGTTGATACTTGTTTCCTTATATAGAATCATTTATAGTTTACTATACATGCAAACTGCAATAGACGTGCCATGGAGAATATAACATGCAGAAATGGTGTTCAACTTTACTGAAATTTCCACATGACAAGGATTACCGTCTTCTCTCTTTTATGCAGTAGTTGCATTGCTGGAAAAAGTCAACACATACTAAAATCATGCAAAACAGTCTTTGTGTTTATGTGGAAAATTGAGTTAGGTTGTAGATTCAAATAATATAAAGTTTTGTTTTTTTCACCAACAGAATATAAGTAATTAGAAAATTGTGCAGGACATGGAAAGTACTCTATTGAAGGGATTCTTCTGTATATCATAGTAGTATACCCAGCCACACCAGTGACCAAAAATGCTCCCACAAATTCCCATTAAACTCTTCCTGGGTTAGCGCTATCCTTTTTCAGAATCATTGCCCTTAGCTGACTCCATGAGAACTTCAGCTTGCAACTTGAAGCCCTCGGTGCTGCCTCAGACTAGAGAGTATACAAGAAACTGCCTTTGACAGGTGCTCTGGAAATCTCTAGTCATGTACTTAACCCTCTTTTTACTAATTTTCTAGGTTTTTAAAAGATTGCTGTGAAATTTATTAGAAACAAGCCCCTCATGCATACAAAGGCCATAACTAGAACATCAGATTCACTTAAAAATTCTGACAAAATATACCTAATATTCACCATTTTAATTATTTTTAAGTGTACAATTCAGTGACATTAAGTACAGTCACGTTGTTCACCATCACCAGTGTCCATCTCTGGAACTTCTACATCATCCCAAATTAAAATTCTTTACCAATTAAATAATAAATCCCCATTGCTTCTTCATTCCCAGCTCCTGACAACCACTATTCTACCTTTCTAAAAATTTACCCTACTAGTTTGACTAAAAATATTTTATTACAGGTTTTTCCATTTTGATAATGTGAGATTGACTGTCTTTTTATGTTACAGGACCCTAGATATTTCCTCTGTTGCCAGAAACTTATGCTTCATTTTGTTTCTTTAATGTTGCTTGTTCTGTCCCTTAAATGTAAATAATAATATTCTCATTGCTCTTCTTTCTGTACTTCTGTCCTTGATTCTTTTGATTTTGTCATAATCTATGATTTCACCCTTTAAAATGTTCTTAGACTTAAAATAGGAAGTAAGAACCATGCCTTGACAGATGACAATTGGAGTTAGATTCCATATTCTACACGTGGCTTTTGTGGTGGTTTTCCATCCATTTGCCCCTGCTCTCTTTAATAAAGTTCTGTTGTGACTGTTAAAAGGCCTAAAACCTTTTAACGTTTGTAACTTGGAGACTTACAGGCTAAAATTTCCTCCTGAGGGAATCCTTTTGTATATCTAGTATCATTTTAAAGTAATAGACATGTATAATTTTCTCGAATCAAACACCACCCCTACCTGTTAGGTAAAATCTTTGGACTTCTATTTCATATGAAATCTCTAATCTTTCAGCAAATTGTGTATTCAGAAATGCTATACAATAGAAGAGGAGGTAGAATGAAGGTTCCATTTAGGAACAGTTTGCCTTTAGCAAGTAACCAGGTGTTAGTCAGTGTTTCAGGATGACTTCATGGAAGGGAAGTCATTGAAATGTCTATAATCAAGTTTTTAAATATCATTCCCAAATTATCTTGTTGATTATTGATTACCAAATTTTATTAACTTTTAAAGACAGTTTTATTGAGATACAATTCACCAAAAAATCATTTATTTAAAGTATGTATTTCCATAATTTTTAAGTGTAGGCATAATGTTGTACAGCCATTACCGTAATCAATTTTGGAATACTTACATTACCACCAAAAATTTCGTGACCTTTACCAGTCACTTCTCATTTCCCCCAAAACCCACACTGTTACTCAACCACTGGTCTACATTCTGTCTCTATAGATTTGACATTTTTGGACATTTCATGTAAATGGAATCATATAATATGATCTTTGGCTTCTTTCACTGAGCATTGTAAGGTTCCTCTACATTGTCCTATGTATCAGTACTTTGTTCTTTTTCATAGCTGAATAATTCCATCGTACAGATGGGCTACATAGTTTACCTCTTCATCCATTGATGGACAGTTGTCTTGTTTCCACCATTTTGCTATTATGAGTAGTGCTGCTATAAACATTCATGTACAACTTTTTGCATGTGAGTATATTTCATTTTTATTACGTATGTATGTAGGATTGAATGTTTAACTTTTTGAATAGATGCCAGAGTGTTTTCCAAAGTGGTTGTACCATTTACATTCCTATCAAGCAGTGTATGAAGATTCCGTAATTCTTCTACATTTCACCAATATTTGTATTGTCTACTTTATTTTTATGGCTGTCCTAGTGGGTGTGAAGTAGTACCTTTATTGTGGTTTTGGTTTACATTTCCCTGATGACTGATGTTATTGAACATCTTTTCATGTTTATTAACCTCTATTAACTCTGAAAACTTAAGTGTACAAAATTCCTATTAGTCCATTCTTTCACTGCTGTCAAGAAATACGTGAGACTGGGTAGTTTATAAAGAAAAGAGTTAGTTGGCTTACAGTTCTGCAGACAGTACAAGAAGCATGACTGGGAGGCCTCAGGAAACTTTCAGTTATGGTAGAACGTGAAGGGGAAGCAGGCGCCTCTTACATGACTGGAGTAGGAGGAAGAGAGAAGCGGGGAGGTGATATATACTTGTAAGCAACCAGATCTCAGATAACTCACTCACTATAACTCACTCACTATCACCAGAACAGCACCAAAGGGGAAATCTAGCCCAATGATGCAGTCACCTTCCACCAGCTCCACTTCTAACATGAGGGATTACAGTTTGTCATGAAATTTGGGTGGGAACACAGACCCAAACCACATAGAAGCTCTAACCTGGCAGTTAGCTTCATTAGTGATGATGGATCAAAGGGACATAGCGTATTTCATTTAATTCTAAGAGAACATATTTTTCATATTTGACATCCCTGAAATCAGTGCATTTTACAGTAAATATATTATGGCTTTAGTAAAGACAGTTAGGAAAAAGAAATTTCAGTTGACAGTTGAGGTTTATTACTTCTGGTTCTCTTAGTCCTAGAGCAACTGATTCAACTAGAAACTAAAGTGTATTGTTAAATTAGGACCAAAATAGTTTTTTCTCTTGCAGCTCATCAGATTAAAATTATGGTGTGATGCCTCTTTACCTACGTAAGCCTTTTCTGATTAGTATTTACTTACCAATTTATAGGCAATAATAAATTTGATGTATTATTTATCCTCATTAAAAATAATTCCCTATTTCCTTGTAAAAAATTTATTAATTTATTGGGTATTTCCTCAATAAGTTTTTCTGTGTTCTTCTTTATAAACTTTAGGTCTCTGTGTGTCAATGTGTGTGAAATAGTGCAGGGATTTAGTGAAAGCCACACCATCATTTATCATTGTTAGACTCACTCTTGTCTGGCAAGGACAGCTGACAAAGAAAAATATTGAAGGCTTGTCTTTTATTGATCTCCACTGGACTTTGACCCTTGCAGAAACTGACTACGGCCAGAATGTATGAACTCAATGTCATCTTTTATTATTGATGTTTATTTTAATTTACATCTTGATGTAAAATGGCATCTAGCGAAACTATGTGCTTCCTATAGTATTATAGAAAACTAGGGTGCAGGGGGCAACAATCCTATTGACAGATGATGTAGTTTTATAGATTCTGGCATCAGATTGTTAGATTATATATTTTCCGGAACCAAATTTGCTTTTGTATAACTTCTGTTTTTGATTTTAAATTTCAGTCTCTTGGTTACACAGTATGACTTCTCTTTCATATGAGCGGTCTTCAGTTATTTATCAGACATCTTATTTCCACTAGTCTTTTTTCCTTCTAAACATTCCTTCCTCCCTCAGCTTTTCTTCAAATGAAATAGTTTGTTTTGTACGCCACATCTCTGTATATAATCCTATTTGTGTGCCCTTCCTGGAAAAATGTCTTCAAAAATGATATTTGGAAGGCTAGTGGTCCAATGAAAAGTATACTATACTTGTGCTTTTAGAATTATATGAACTTTACACATTTTATTTATATCAGCCTTTCTGTAATTTTTTGCTGTCATTTTCTTGTAATCTGAGCTTTTTGGAATTAGGACCTATGTGTTCTTTAACTTTGACTAGATTTCTTAACATTGCCCTGGCTATGTGGGTAGATTTCTATGGCTAGTGAATAGTTGGAGGTTCGTAAAAAGAGGTGAGACTGAAAGGCCTTTGGATCTAGTTCTAGAAATAGCTGGAATGGCATGCTAAGAAGTTTGTATTAAAAAGTTGTTACAGATTTAAACATTTTAGAAAAATAGTTCTGTAAGGAGTATTCAATTTGGGAGATGAAGGTAGTTAAGTTTTGAATATGTTAATATGCAGAGGGAAGTTTCCTCTGTCTCATGGGATCAGATTTTGTCTGTCAAACCAACCTGTCTTAAGGGAACTTCTAAAAACAAAATAAAAATTGCCAGCATACCTTGAGTATTTATTTTAGTCAAAAACATATACTTTTATTCAGCAATCTTTTGATGTAGAGTCATGACCTTTTTTTTCCTTGAAGTATTATTCAGAGTTGTCTTTTTCACATAACCAAAATGGACTCCTTATTTCCAGTTTCTGTTTCTTTCAAGTGAGAATTTAAAGATACTTGCAAAGCAACTTGAATGAAGAATCCTTCCAGATTGTAAAATCCTTTTTTCTCTCTACTTAACAATTACCTCACCTTTACGTGTTCAGCAACACTTTTTAGCAGCTTGCCTTATTTATTTTCTTTCCATGACATTCACCTTAGTTTTCACGAGGAAAACCAAAACAAAATTTTTTTTAAAAACTTTCATCTTGCATGTTTACTTGCATAATATTAAAAGTTTTCTAAAATGTAAAGATGGAACAGAGGGTAAAGGAAAGAGTAGGTTTATGGAGTGTGACAGAGACTGCCAGTTATCCCCCAATACCCAGTGTCCTTCAGCATCTATTTTCTGGGCATATGGCCACACATTTACTGACTGTATTTCCTAGCTTTTCTTGAAGCAGAATGAGGCCAGAAGACAAGCTTCTGCCTATGGGGATGTGAATGGAAGTGATGGGTACTGGTACCACTTCTGGATTGTGCCCTTAAGGTGAAAGGGCATCTCTTCCACTTCCCGTACTCGTTTTCTCCCTCCTGCTGATGGCAGGGTTCATGTACAGGTGGGATCCTGGACAGATATCTTACATCTGAGGTGGAAGCCATGTCATGAAGATGGCAGCACAAAAATATATGTCTTTTATATATTGTCTATACTTTTAAAATATGCTTAGAAATCTGTTGCATATGTTTTAATAGGATTACAGTAATTAATTTGGACTATACATTAGATGTCAAGTAAAAAAAAAATAATTTATCCTGTACTCAGCCTACCTCCTGCTGAGCCCCTACGTTCTGATAAGTAGGGAAAAACTACAGAACGTCCCAAAACTGCAAAATGCTTAAGCCTTAGTCCTGCCCGATAATTTAAAAAGTCCGTTTATGTAGTGTTCAGATAAAAATGTTTCATCACTTGCCATGCTCCCCTCCTGCTGTTCTCCCCAATTGGTGTGGGGGACAGCAGGTGGGTGGGAAGGGAGGGAAGAGTGACTTAAACTCATTGTAGCAGGAATTGTCTGATCCCATAGATGTAGTGTTCTCTGCCTCCTGAGTCTCAGAGGTGATGGCTTCCACCTAGGTATTCCTGGCATCACAACTGAAATCCCTGGTGCTGTAACTCATAGCTGACTTGGAGCTTACCTGCTTGAGTTCCCACTAAGTGCAGTCCTTAGTCTTTTACTAAGTCTTGATTGTCTCTCCTACCGTTATATTGGTCCGTGTAGCATCCCAGTGTCTGTCAACTCAGTTACCACACTCTGAAAATTAGAGGTGCCTTGGTTGGGAAATACCAACCACAGAGGCTCTCCTGCGCAAATGTGGTGTGGTCATTTTTAGGGCCCATGTTGGTAAGGGGCCCAACTTGAGAGAAAGTGTGGGGAAGGAATGGAGGTAGGGGTTATCAAGAAACTTTTGAGAGTTAAAAGTAATTTGCTTTGACTAGGAGTGAGATTTATGTATATGAGTAATGAGATGGGAAGATGGGTAGATGCAAAGGAAATTAAAGAAGATGATTTTATTCAACTTTAATCATGGAGATACCAATTTTTTCTAAATAAATTGCATAATTTTGATTTAGTGTAAAAATTTGGAAATTACAGAAACATTCAAGAAGTAAAATTACATTACTCCAGTATAAACACTTTTTTCCCTCAGAGATCATTGTTCTGATTTTTAATTTTTAAAAATTTATTTTTTTAAAATATTTCTTCGATGTAATTTTTCACGTGTACTTGTCTTGTGTGAATAAACATATATATATATAGCTCTAAAATATACTATATGTGCTTATTTTCTCTTTATGAATTGTTTTTGTATCTTTTGCTTTTTTTTTTAGAATATTGATATTTTTCTTGTCAATTAGTGTTCATTATGTATTAACGAAAACTAGTTTGCTGGTCATTAATTATGAATATTTTTGTCCTGTTCTGTAATTTCCCTTTCCATTTTATTTATGGGTTTACGTTTTTTTCTTAAAGTACGTTTTGGGACTCTTTATTTTATTTTGTGTATTATGTTTACATGTTTATATATTTGTTTATATATTTAAATCTAGTCTGCTTTTAAAAAAATTGTCAGCGTAAAAATCAGGCTCTTGGATCCAATAAAGCGAACCTGACCATGGCTTAATGAAGGCAGATGTTTATTTCTCCCATGTCACAAATATAAGTTTAAATAGTCCTGAGGTGCTCTACCCCATGTGGTCATTCAGGGATCCAAGTACTAGTAGTCAGTCATTGATTCTTCACTACTGTGCACCTATAATAAAAGAAAAAGCTAAATAAGCAAAAAGTATTATTATTTTCATTAAACCTGAGCCATAAATATGTATCTCTTTAATATTCCATGTGACCAAATGGGAAATACACTTACAGTACTCTTACTGTATACCAAAGCATGATGGTTGGTTATCGTGAGGGAAAACAGTTGTTTGAGTGTTTGAGTTGTGAACTGAACTAGCTCTTTTCTTGGAAAACCATTTTTAATTGATAGACAAACTACGGTTAGTCCAACTTGGGATTGGCAGAGTTAGCCATTCACTTCAAGGAAAATAGCTTACTCTATTTGTTAACAGCTATAAAATTTGAACTTTCAAGCCAAATAAAATTTTTAAAATAAAAATACTTAAAAACTTGTTCCTGCTACCGGGATATTGGCATCTTCAAGACTGAAATCCTTTTCTGAGGAGATTATGAGTAATTTTGAAAAGGAAATTAGAAAATATATATGTGTGTGTGTGTAAAAATAATGAAATATGTCAACATTTGGTCCTGCAAAACTCAACCAATTTGCAAATCAAACGTGGGTTAAAAGATTAATTCCAAGTATGAGATAGACCAGTGGATTTAATGTGTAGGCATACCTTGTTTTATTGTTCTTCACTTGATTGTATTTTGCAGATACTGCCTTTTTAAAAAACAAAAACGAAAAGCAAATTGAAGGTTTGTGGCAACCCTGCATCCAGCAAGTCTGTCAACACCATTTTTCTAATATGTGTGCTCACTTTGTATCTCTGTGTCACATTTTGGTAGTTCGCACAGTATTTCAAATGTGATCTGGGATCAGTGATCTTTGATGTTACTATTCTGATTGTTTTGGAGTGCCAAAACTGTGCCCGTATAAGACAATTAACTTAGTTGACAAATGTGCGTATTCTCTTTCCTCCACTGGACTGGCTGTTCCCTCATATCTCTACCTCTTCTTAAACCTCCCTATTTCCTGAGACACAGCAGTATTGAAATTGGGCTTAATAACCCTACAGAGTGGCTTCTGAGTGTTCAGAGGAAAGGAAGAGTCACAAGTCTCTCAGTTTAAGTCAAAAGTTAGAAATGATTAAGCTTAGTGAGGAAGGCATGTCCAAAGTTGAGATAGGCTGAATGCTAGTTCTCTTGCACCTGAGATAGGCTGAATGCTAGTCCTCTTGCACCAAACATTTAGCCAAGTTGTGAATGTAAAGGAAAAGTTCTTGAAGGAAATTAAAAGTGCTACTGCAGTGAACACACGAATGATAAGAAAGTGAAACCAGCCTTATTGCTGATACGGAGAAAGTTTTAGTGGTCTGGATAGAAGAGCAAACTAGCCACAACATTCCCTTAAGCCAAAGCCTAAGCCAGATCAAGGCCCTGCCTCTCCAGTTCTGTGAAGGTTGAGAGAAATGAGGAAGCTGCAGAAGAAAAGTTGGTTCACGAGCTTGAAGGAAAGAAGTCATCTCCATTAAATAAAAATGCAAGGTAAAGCAGCAAGTGCTGATGTAGAAGCTGCAGCAGGTTATCCAGAAGATCCAGCTAAGGTCGTTGATGAAGATGACTACAATAAACAACAGATTTTCAATGTAGGCAAAACAGCCTTCGATTTGAAGAAAGTCCCATCTAGGACATTCATAGCTAGAGAGGAAAAGTCAGGGCTTGGCTTCAAAGCTACAAAGGACAGTCTAACTCTCTTGTTCTGGGCTAATGCAGCTGGTGACTGTTGAAGTCAGTGCCCATTTAGCATTCTAAATATCCTAGAGCCCTTAAGAATTATACTAAATCTTGGCTGGGTGTGGTGGCTCATGCCTGTAATACCAGCACTTTTGGGAGGCCAAGGTAGGCAGATCACCTGAGGTCAGGAGTTCCAGACCAGCCTGGCCAACATGGTGAAACCCCATCTCTACTAAAAATACAAAAATTAGCCAGGGGTGGTGGTGGGCACCTGTAATCCCAGCTGCTTGGGAGGCTGAGGCAGGAGAATCTCTTGAACCCAAGAGACTGAGGCTGCCGTGAGCTGAGATCACGCCACCGCACTCCAGCCTGAGCGACAAGAGGGGACTCTGTCTCAAGAAAAAAAAAAAAAAATTAGTCTGCTGTGCCTGTGCTCTGTAAATGGAAGAACAAAACCATGGATGACAGCATATCTTTTTACAGCATGGTTTTCCTAATATCATAAGCCCAGTGTTGAGACCTTACTGCTCATATATAAAGATTCTTTTCAATATATCAATATATTTCTGCTCATTGACAATGCACCACATTATCCAAGAGCACTGATGGAGATGTACAAGGAAATTATTGTTGTTGCTGCTGTTTTTAGAGACAAGGTCTTGCTCTGTTACCAGGATGGAGTGCTGTGGCATGGTCATAGTTTACTGCAGCCTTTAACTCCTGAGCTCAGGTGATTCTCCCTCCTTAGCCTCCCAAGTAGCTAGAACTACAAATGCCTGGCCAGTGTTTTTTATTCTTAGTTTTTTGTAGAGATGGGGGTCTTGTTATGTTGCCCAGGTTGGTCTTAAACTCTTGACCTCAAGCTATTCTCCTGCCTTGGCCTCCCAAGGGAATTATAGGTGTGAGCCACTGTGCCCAGCCTAGTGTTGTTTTTATGCCTTCTAATACAGCATTTGTTCTGCAGCTTATGATCAGGAAGTAATTTTAACTTTCATGTATTATTGTGTAAGAAGCACATTTTGTGAGGCTATAGCTGCCATTAGATGGTGATTCCTTTAATAGATCTGAGTAAATTGAAAATCTTCTGAAAAGGATTAGTCATTCTAGGTGCCATGAAAAACATTTGTGATTCATGGGAAGAGACCAGAATATTAACATTAACAGGCATTTGAAAGAATGCCTGGGTTCATTGAGGGGTTTGGGACTTCAGTAGAGGAAGGAGCTGCAGATGTGGTGGAAATAACAAGAGAACTAGAATTAGAAGTGGAGCCTGAAGATGTGAATGATTTGCTGCAGTCTCATGATAAAACTTTAAGGAAGGAGGAATTGCTTCTCGTAGATGAACAAAGAAAATGGTTTCTTGAGATGGAGTCTTTTCCTGGTGAAGATGCTGTGAACATTGTTGAAATGACAACAAAGGATTTAGTATCTTACATAAACTTAGTTGATAAAGCAGTGGCAGGGTTTTAGAGGATTGGATCCACTTTTGAAAGAAGTTCTGCTGCTGTGGGTAAAATGTTGTTCAAAGAGCATCACATGCTACAGAAAAATCTTTCTTGAAAGGTAAAGTCAGTCAATGCAGCAGACTTCGTTATTGTATTATTTTAAGTAATTGCCACAGACACTTCAGCTTTCCCCAACACTCCCCCAATCAGCTGGCAGCCATTGTCATGGAGGCAGGACCCTTCTCCAGCGGAAGATGATGACTTGCTGAAGGCTCAGATGATTGTTAACGTTTTTTAGCAATAAAGTATTTTTTATTAAGGTATGTACATTGTTTAGACATCATGCTATTGCACAGTTAATATAGACTATGGTAGAGTGTGAACATAATTTTTATATGCACTGGGAAACCAGAAAATTCCTATGAATTGCTTTATTGCAATATTCTCTTCACTGCAGTGGTTTTGAATAGAACCCATAATATCTCTGAGGTATGCCTGTACAAAAATAAGAAAACTTCGTAGAAATCGTTTCAGATTCTACACTATAATAATCAAACTTTAAGAAGTTACCACTTCTCAAATTATGACATAGAATAAAACTATCCATAATTATACTTAAAATGCTATTGAATGCTCCTCCCTTTTCTAACTGAATTATGTGAAAATGAATTTTCTTCATATATTTCAACCAAAGTGTAATGTATTACAGTATATTAAATGCAGAAGTAGATACTAGAATCTAGCTGCCTTTTATTGTGCTATTTGCAGAAATGCAAAACAGTGCTACTTGTCTTACTATTTTGGGGAGGGAAGGCAAAATATAATTATTTCATTAGAATTGTGTATTCTTTTTTAATAACTAGCAACTTAATGACTGTGTTATGATAACCAATCAAGAAAAAAGGAGGTGACCTTTTTCTTTTTCTTCCTTAGTGGCTCTCAATCTTTAGCATGCATCAGAATCACTTGGAGGGATTGTTAAAACACAGATTACTGGACCCCTCACCTCCAGAGTTTGTTTCTGACTCAGTAAACACTGGATGGGGCCTGAGATGTCCATTTCTAACAAAATCCCCAGGTGATGCAGATACTGGTATGATCGTTTCAGAACCACTGTTCTACTTATTTCTTTGGTTTATTAGGCAACCTTGTTTTACCTGCCATTTGGGAAGGAAAAATATTAGAATTTTAAAAAGACATGTATGTCGTTTGGGTATAAAGATACTGGAAGTGTAGTATCCTTAGTTGCCAGAAATTTGGGAATTAAAAAAAATTAAGCAGAATAGTTTGTCAGGAATTATTCAGTGTCTGAGACTTTCCCCTACATACAAGCTAACAATTTACCATACCACCATTTCATGAATGCTGTGAAAAAACAAGGAATTCCTCATTTAGAGATGAAAAATGACTTTAATACAGCAGTTATGCCAGAGAATCAGCATTGGTGGTGATTTACCCAGTCTGTAAGGGCAGCATGAACAGTGCCAGGTGATAGGTGCACAAGCAGTGGGTTGTATTATAGTAGATGAACCCTGACTTTAGGGATCACAGTTTTTTAAAAATAAGTCAGTCTGACCTTTGTCCCAGAGGATATATTGCCTTTATTATACTGGACAGTAAACCTATTTTCTGCCACAGAGGGAGACATTATCAGTGTCTTGTCTCTACAAATACCCTTGAAAAGATAGGAATAGGTAGTCCATGACTCTGCTCACAAATGTTCACAAATGTGAGAGAGGCCCATGGAGAATTGTAGCTTAGCAGAGGAAATGTTGAAAAAGTTTTTATATGTTAATTATTTGCCAGTCCTTAATAGAAAACAGCTTAGGAAAAACATGAGAGCAATTAGACTTGAGCTTTAGACAAAACAGTGTATGATTTCCTGATGAAGAAAAACATGTTCCTCTTGTGTGGTTCTAAATTATTTTCATAAATGTGTATGTATAATTGTGATAGGAAGTAAAGTTTCTTACCCTTTTAGGTCTTACATGAACTGTAAAACAAAACATTCTTATAAAGTGTGTGTATATGTGTGTGTGTGTGTATATATGTATAAAGTGTAAATGTGAAATTAGTATGAGAAGTAATGGTATGTTAGCTACAATAAATTGCACGTGCAATTTGATTGTTTTGATTTGGCATACCTCTTCTGCAATGGGCTGTATAATATCAAATTTTCCCACATCTTTTTCTACCTAAAATTCTGTAACTTTCTTTTGTGCAGCATGCAGTATTTATTTGGCCTTCACTTGGTACAGATGCATCGTTAACCTCCTTTGTTTCTCCCTCATTAGCTCAAGATAATTAAAGTATTACTACTTGGCACAGGGGTAATCAAGACTCTTTGGGTCGATGTGACAGAAAGCAACCTCATACCTGGCTCTAGTAGCTGGGAAATCAAGGTGGATTTGTCTGCAGTTACACCTAGAGTGATATATTTCCTACTTGGCCCAGGTCAGTCTGGTTGACCTTGTGTCCGCTTTAACTCTCGAAAGTCCCTACTTGGAAGATAAATTATATGTTCTCCTGACTGTGGCTTCATGTAAAGGTTCAAACAGTACTGTCAGGCTTCTCATTTCCTGGTCTTCATTCAGTGCTGCTACTCTAGGTTTTGGCCCCATCCTTTAATGGCGTCCTCCATTATGTGATCATTGAAAATGGCCTTTGTGGGCCAGATTTCGCATCATCTTTTCAGTGCTGTGATCTTTCTTGATAACTTTCATATAAAAGGAAAGAGAAAGACTGGCTCTTTCCTTTATAGGGGGGAAAAATCACTGCATCTTAAGTGATGTTTTGTAAGTTTTATGTGTATATATATTACATGTATATATCATATTAATTTGTAAAATATTTTGTTTGCTGGTTGGTATAAGACCTAGAAGCATGAGGAATTTTATTCCCAATGACACCACTCTCATGGGCCAGTTGGAAACACATGACACTTCTTTGACCAATTGGGTGATTGACAGTCAAACCAGATAGAGTGGTGGATGGAAAGGTCCCTCCAGCACAACATTTGACATTCACTTAAGTATCTTAGGGACTTATAAACACAAACTCAAATATAGACCTTGAAACTGTATGACCCCCTTCAGACATATGGTGTGATTAGAGTGACTTAGAGTTTATCTTATCACTATACAAATAAGAACACTGTATTAAAAATTTTCACAGAAAACTTATAGACACCTAAAAATATGCCTATGGCCTCCGGTCCTCCACCCTTCCTCATCGAGTGGGTGTGTAGATTCAAATTTTAGAAACATTTTGTCTGTCAGTTGAGTTAGCCGAGTGGTCTATTTGACGGGAATCTCAGAAAAGAGCTTTCAGTGCTGCACACAATTCTTTCTTTTGTCCTTCCTTTCTAGGATAGCTTTGTGTGTGCATTCATTCATTTTTTTAAAACCACATAAATGTATTCTTTCATGGTTCTGCAGCTAAATATTCAAAATCAAAGTGTCAGCAGGATTCACTCCTTTGATATATAAAAATTATATATATTTACAGTATACAAGGTAATATTTTACTATATGGGTACATAAATAATTAAGTCAGACTAATTAACATATCCATCATCTTGCATACATACCATTTTTTGTGGTGAAAACATTTAAGATCTACTCTGTTAGTAGTTTTTAGGTATACAATATGTTATTAACTGTTGTCACCGTGATGTGCAGTGGATCTCTACAACTTATTCATCCTAACTAAAACTTTGTACCCTTTAACCCACATCTCCCTTCCTCCCCTTCAGTTACCCCAGCTAATCCTCCTGGTAATCACAGTTCTGTGCTGTTTCTATGAGTCTGATGTTTTTAGATTCTACATGTACTGTATAAGTTAGATTATGTGGTATTTGTCCAGGTTTGTCCATACTATCACAAATGACAGGATTTCCTTTTTAAGGCTGAATAATATTTCATTGTGTATATATACACAACATTTTCTTTATCCATTCATCCATTGACAGATAATTTAGATTGATTGCATAAGTTGGCTATTGTGAATAATACTGCGGCAAACATATCAGTATACTGATTTCATTTCCTTTGTGTGCATACATTGTTGCTCATTATAATAGTATGATACCTATCTCAGAAGTGAATGGCTCAGGGGATAGTTTTGTATGGAGTAAGGATTGGGGAAAGTGGGTCATTTTGAAGCTCTAGATTTTGGATTTTCATGTTTACAGTCATTATTAAATTTTTCTTATATCCCAGAATGTCAGATGTCTCCCATATATGTGTAAATATTTATTTAAATATAAGTTCAGAGCTTCTTAAAACTAAATGGAAAATATTTTAGATAATTACCTCTGTTGGGGAATGATAATTAAAAACAAAACCTTCTCCCAACCCAGAAATCCTCTTTACAAAAATAGCAGAGATAGAAAATATTTTCATTATTAAATATGTGTTAAACCATATTGTGATGTACATCTGCTAAGAGATTGGAAAGACAAAAGACCCTCACCCTTTTATACATTGCAGCCTATTCAACCCATTACATGCATGTTCACATGATAAACAGTAAGTCCTCAAGTAAGAGGACTTCAAAGCACCTTTGTCACATATAACTTACCCTACCTTTACTATGGTCATTGGGATGACCATCATGTTAGCTAATTGGCCTTATTCATAGGAGAAAAAGGAACTTCTATCTTTAGGACAGAAGGTAATTTTGCATCTTGGAGCAAGGTGCCCATGAAGTCAAGTTCCTACCCTGCCACAGAAACTGGGAGGTAGGGATGCTATCTCCCTTGATATTTGCATTTCAAAGAGATGGCTCCCAGGTCCTTGAGAAACACATTCCTGAATCATAAAGCTGGCAAAAGGCCTATTTAGTTTTCAAAAGAATATATTATATACATTTCAAAGAGAGAGAAAAGTATTTCCAATTATAATTTTTCTGAAGTAAATGCTCTAAGAAAAAGGGAGGGAAATGTTTTTCCTTTCAACAGGGAGGATTGAACGTTTTATTTTTGATTTGTATTTGCCCTTGCACCCCTACTTTATCTGCTTCTATCTTAAACATAAGGACCTTGATCTTGTTAATCTTACAGTAGCATTATAATAAAGAGAAGGGATTTTAAATGCATTTGTAATTTAGTTTTATTTCATTTTCAACTAAATTATAGTTTTATTCGATGTTAACATTTTAAATCAGTAAATTCAACATAAAAATTAGGATTTCTTAAAAGGAGTGTAGTGGTATGAGGACTTCAGTGTAAGATAACTTGGCTAAATCCCTATGTTGTAGCTGAACAGCCCGTGATGTTGAACACCCTCCATCCTTGAAGTCAGGAAATAAATGATATAAATGTGACCCTAAGCAGAAAGTAGACCAAAGGATTTTTTCTTTGAAAGAAAAAAAAAATACTTGTTTTCTGAGGTCAGAAGTGTTTTTTTGTTTTGTTTTAAACTTTACCAGCAGATAAAACTAAAATTTCCTATGCCACCCCCAACCAAATCAGAGGCAGACACTGTTTGGCTATCATATTGATAGCGATAAATTATATAACTCTCTTAAAGGAATTAGAATCTAGCAAAGAGTTACCTTATATCTTGATTTGTTTTTATTTTTTCTCCCTTCCTCCACCATCTTGACTTGATGCATTTCCCTTTCCTGGATCCTACTGGTAGGCTGCAGTATGTTTGAGACCCCAAAGTGCCCTTGAGTTCTCTCCCCGCTGTTACTATGGTGGTGCTCCTTTGCCCTCAGTGCAGTCTTACTTGCTGGACTCCATATTTGCTCTCAGAGATGCAGTTTTTCGTTAGCCGCTTCCTCCTTAAAGGAGACCAGTGGGCGGAGGGGGAGGACTTCTCTGTGTGCCTGTTACCACTAGCGAATCCAGTGCATCTGCAGCAACCTCAATTCTTGCCTCCTCAGAAGAAAGAATTCGTCCGAGGGGCACAAGGTACGAGAGACCCAGACAAGTTTTAGAGGAGTGAAAATTTATTAAA
Source organism: Theropithecus gelada (assembly GCF_003255815.1). NCBI lineage: Eukaryota > Metazoa > Chordata > Mammalia > Primates > Cercopithecidae > Theropithecus > Theropithecus gelada. The sequence continues at coordinate 123,973,852 of NC_037670.1, read as the reverse complement.
AAGCTTTAGGGCAGGAACAAAAGGAAGGAATGTGTACCTGGAAAAGGGCCAGGCTGGTGGCGCGAATGGTTAGTGTGCAGTTTGACCTTTCGACTTGGGGTTTTATCCATTGGCATACTTCCGGGGTCTTGGGTCCCGTCTCCCCTAATTCTTCCCTTGGGGTGGGCTGTTCACATGCGCAGTGGCCTACTAGCGCTTGGGAGAGGAGCCTGGCAGTGTGTTTACGGGAATTGTGCCCATGCTTACTTGAGGCTTTCTTCCCTTACCAGTCTAGCATTCCTAGAGGAAGGTCACATACCAGTTAAACTCCACCATTTTGCCTCTTAATGTGCATGCTTGAGCTCACTCACCCATTTCTCCCGATCTTATTGGGAAGCTGCTGATGGCCACTTGCAGGTTTCTTTCTGTCTATATGGAGACTGCCTTTCCCTTTTACTGGCTGTGACCAATTACTGTTTTAGAGAAACATTTGACAACATCCTGTCCATCATCTGATGGTCGCCTGACATTCCTGGACGGGTGGAGCCCTCTCCTGTCCTGCTCATGCCTGACTAGCTACCTGCTGTAATGTCACAACTTTGACTTTATAGCCACTGGCCTACAATAACCATAGCACACACATTCTCAGCCCTCTGGGAGTCACATTCTCCCCTCTAAACTCTCATTCACTCCACAGTGATTACCTTATTGATAGTTCCTGTGTGGGCCACTTAGTCACCTTGACCAGCCAGGTTTTGTGACTGCAAATGGTTACACACTTTGATCTTTCTTGACTGACACATGTTACATATTTCTCTTTTCTTCTGAAGCTGCTCTTGGTAGATGGGAGCACTTTTCATCCCACCCTGGATTTCAGTGAAAAGTAACAGCATCTTGGCTGAGTACTACTGGAAAAAATTTACCCCCCAACCCCATTTTTTTCCTTACAGTATTACTTCCTGCTGAAGCCATGTTCATAGGGCTAACACTAATTCTGGACAGAAATATAGTTATAATTAAGCATTAATCAGTCTGTGCTTGGACCCACTTCCTTGTAACTGAAAGTCACTTAACAGGATACTGACCATTTGCATCTCCATTGTTCCTATAGATTGTATTTCTGGCCTTAAATTGGATCTCTGGTATTAAAATCATGAGGCTTTTGTTTAAGAATTATTTAAGTGGATCCTGAATTCCAGTTTAACAGCTGAGGCCACCCAGTTTAAAGACCACCCAGTTTAAAGACCCTCACAGAAGAACTGAATCAGCCTAAGAATAGTTTCTTCATCTCCCTGTCCTATGACTTTACCCTGCTTTCATTGACCACTCAATCTGTACACTTCAGCCGACTCCCAAATCCTTAAAAACTCTAGCCCCAAACTCCTGAGGCAGATGGATTTGCGGTTTCCTCTGTCTGTTCGGTGGCCCTACTATGATTAAACCTCTTTCTCTACTGCCGCCCAGGGTCTCAGCACATTGACTTGGCATGCACATCAGGCAACGATGTGCAGCGTTACACCCCCAGCCTCCCAGAAGTGACTGTGCTGCCTGAGATTTGTAGAGAACAACTGTTTACTCTTTTGTCTATACTATATGGAGAAAATACCAGTGTTCAGAATGTTGAAACCCTAACCACGTGACATTTGTACTTTTCCTGTTAGGAGACTCTGTATGGAAGTGAGAGTTGAAAACTAATTATGTAAATTTCTAAGCTTTGAAACATTTTTGCAAAATTTCTGCCTGTAGATATCTATTCCACAAAGAGTATTTTGTGACTAGTAAAGAAAGTACAAATCCAGTTAATAAGACTCCCATCCCCATTCTTTTTTTTTTTTTTTTTTTTTTGAGATGGAGTCTCGCACTGTTGCCCAGTCTGGAGTACAGTGGCATGATCTCGACTCACTGCAAGCTCCCCTTCCTGGGTTCATGCAACTCTTCTGCCTCAGCCTCTGGAGTAGCTGGGACTATAGGCACCTGCTACCATGCCCAGTTAATTTTTGTATTTTTAGTAGAGACGGGGTTTTACCATATTGGCCAGGCTGGTCTCGAACTCCTGTCCTTGTCATCTGCATGCCTCAGCCTCCCAAAGTGCTGGGATTACAGGCATGAGCCACCACGCCCGCCCCCCCCCCCCACTCTTTAATGTCAAACAGATTTCAGGATTTTTTGAACCACAAGCCATTGACTGGATGTGCAATGCAAAGTAAGCTAAGGGTTCCATGTTCCCATTTATTTGAAGATATAAAAAGTGAATTAGAATGTAGAGATAATGTCTAATAGCAGGAAAATTTGTTTTTTTCTTAAGGTTTAAACATTCTCATTTGTACATACATAAACTCAAATGAATCACCAGGGTGGCAAGACCAGTTCAACTGGAAACAAACTTATTCTTTACGATTTCTGATTTTCTTCCTTTCGTGGATCTCGAAACTCAACGAGCTTATGTCACTTGAACCTTTCTCTGGGCTTTTGAGTTGTTTCACTAACAAAATAGACCATAGGTGGCTATTCATCAAAGTTGGCTATATCTGTGGAATCGCCACCCCTGTGTATGAATCCTGGAATCTAGAGTGTCCCATCATCACAGCATGGCAGCCGCTGACTCACTCACAGTACTCTAGAAACCCAGACTGGTTTCTTAAAGACAGCCCCACTGGAAACTGCCTAGGTTGTATTACTTGTGTGGACCCCCAGGATTAGAGAAATGTGTGAGCCAGAATGCCTGCCATTGTGCTTTTCATAGAGCCAAGCACACTGTTGTTGATTAATAAATAATGGGTTGTTTATCTTGGACTTGTTTTTATTGGCAGATGCCCTGAAAGATTCAAAGCCTGTCTGTAAATGAAGAATGCTTTTATTGTTTATTCAGTGCCTGTTTTTCTATTCAGTGTGAGGGTATTTTGGGAAAATTTCTTAAATATCAAACAGCAAGTAAAATTTAGGGAGTTTTATCCTCAGATATTCAAATAGGCTGTTTATAACCTCTTTTCAGATGTCTCTGATGAGTTGGGTGTGTGTGCTTGTGTGTGTGTGTGTGTGTGTGTGTGTGTGTGTGTCTGGAGAAGAAAAGAGGTAAAGGGAGAGATGAGGCCCAGAAGTTGACCATCAGTTGTATCAGTCATAAATAGCTTAAATAAATTCAAGTACATTTCTGGTTGGTTGATTTTGTGTATAGCACAAGCTAGCTTCTGAAAATTCAAATACAAACATGTGAAAAGTGAGAGGCAGCAGGAATCACATGCAGAATGGGTAAGGAGAGGTTGACAAAGGAGATAAGTTTGACGGTTAATAAAGAATCACCAGGGTGGCAAGACCAGAGCAAATTGCATTTTGGCAGGGGAAACAGTGTTTGAAGATGTGTGGCATGAGCAGCAGTGGGTGTTCCTGAAACTGTAATTGTTCAGTAATGCTGAACATAAAACTGTAGGAATGGCCCAGGGAAAATGGGAATATGGAGCCTAAAATGGAATGAAAATGTAGTGAAAATCCTGGGCCCTGTCTCTCAAACAGTCATAAATTCCTCCAGGATATTGTGGTATTGGCCAAAGAGTGTGTGAAACCAAATGATAGACTTGTCATATCTTCCATGTCTTGTATCCTTGGCTCGGATGTTCTCAATACCCAGCAATCAAGGGAGGGGAGCCTGACAAATAATTGATCTAATTTGGTATAAAGATAGCAGCTGTTGTAAAGTGGAAAGGGTATTTAAGAAGGGCCTGATTTTGTAAACTGTCATTTCCTTAGTAGTATTTTCATGTTAGGATAGCATAGCCCTAGGAACTCAAATCTTGAGGAGGCCCTGCATATATAGAGAGTGAAGGAGAGTTTTGAGAATGGCTTCTGGCCTTATGACTTGCATGACACTGAAGATGAAAAGACGCTTTTTATTTTATTTTTGTCCAGCACAACATTGAATCCTCAGGGCTAGCAGATCATCTTGGTTCTGTATTACGTTTTTAATAATGGTGATTGAACACATATTGCATGAGACATAGCTGTTTGAACATCTGATACTTTAGAATAGTTTTTCATGTGGCTTCTTGGTGCCACTGCTGCCTATTTCACAAAAGCCACGGGTTAAAATTAAGATAATTGGTCAAGCAGTTAAAACATCTTCCAGTGGGGAACAGAGTCTTAAATAAAACTAATTTATACAGGTTTTATTTAACTTAGAAAAGACTGAATTTTTTAATGCTTTACAGAATACACACAAACAACAGTAGAAGCATGTTTTTTTCATTTGAGTTTATTGACTTTATGAAATAACAGGTAGAGCAGACTTATTTCCCAGAACTTTTCTGTGTGTTTGGAAACCGATGAAGCTCATTTTATTTATTTGTTTTAAAATAAATTTTATTTTGTGTATTAAATGCATACAACCTGATGTTACAAAATATATGTATCAAAATGGTTACTATGTTGAGACAGATGAACATACACATCATTTCATGTAGTTACCTGTTTGTCACCTGTGGCTAGAACAGCTGTCATCTACTCATTTAACAAAATCCTGAGACCATACAGTATTATTACTCTGCAACTACAGTTCTCATGTTGTATGTTAGATCTTTATACTTATTAATCCTACATATTTGCTGCCTTGTATCTCCTTTTAGTATAAAACAAAATTCACCTCTAAGAGGTAGACACACAGAGAGAAGACTGGGTTTGTGTGTGTTGGGAGTTGAATAAATATATTCAACTCCCAACATAAAGTGATTATAAAGTGATTATGATGAAGTTAGAAACCTTTTATTTATGGTTTTTTTTAGGTGCTGGTGAATCTGGTAAAAGTACAATTGTGAAGCAGATGAAGTAAGTAGATTTAAACATTAAATTTGCTGTTTATGTTTAAGTAAGTGTACCCTTCTACCTAAGGAAGTAAATGTTTTGGTTTTTTTCCCCCTTTTGTCTCATAAGAATTATCCATGAAGCTGGTTATTCAGAAGAGGAGTGTAAACAGTACAAAGCAGTCGTCTACAGTAACACCATCCAGTCGATTATTGCTATCATTAGGGCCATGGGGAGGTTGAAGATAGACTTTGGTGACTCAGCCCGGGCGGTAAGTTATTAAATTTGTTGGAGCCGACCTGATGAGTAAAAAGAATAACTTGTGTGCTAATACCATACCATGTTATTACACAGGCTTGTCAACTATCAGGACCATTTTATAAAAGGAATCAAAAGATTAGAAGTGAGTGAAAAGAGTCAGGAGCGTTAGAAGTGAGTGAAATAAGAATATATAGGATTGTGTAATCTCTCCTTTATGCATTCCTTTTCCATTAGATGATTTGGACAACTGAATAATCATCACGGTGCTTTCTGTATAGCATGCTGTATTGGGTACCCCTGTAATACCATAATGATTTTTAGTACTGAGTAAACTGCTTACCCTGGCCCTCTTCAGAATCTGTTTCTGTAATTTGGAATAATGAAGTGATATAGTTATTTGTATTCTTGCCTAGACTGAAAAGCAATCTAATCTCAAATAGTGAAAACAGTATAAAAGTTTGCTTATCTTTGGAATAGGAAAATATCGGCTATTAAAAACTATGTATCAAAATTTGAGAGCTAAAAGAGATTTTTGGAGACGAGCTAGTTCCAATTCTTTATTTTGCCAAGAAAGAAACTAGCACCCAGGAAATTACATGGTACAGAGATTGCCATACAGCTTGTGGTAACCAAGGCATTATGCCTATGCCTCCTCATTTGCCCCAGTAACTTGTTTCAGTTGGATTGGAAGCAGCCCAGATCCAATCCATAACGCACCTTTTTTTTTTTCTTTTCTTCTCTCATCTTCTGTATATTATTGTATTGTTTTTACTAATATTTATTTTTATGGTTCCTTTATATTTCTGTGTGTTCAGTATACATGCTGTCTCCCTACTAATATTATGAAGATTTTGTGTGTAGAGACTGTACGTTTTTCTTTCTGTCTTAGTATCGGCTAGATTTTATTTTTTAAACATGTAGGCTCAATTCATGCTTAATAGGGAAGAAAAATGAAAGCAGCATTAGGGAATGCACACTGGAAAACTCTGTAAAATCTAGTTTTTAAAATGTTACTTTAAAAATTTTCTTACAAGTTACTGAGCCGTATTAATTTACTGTTTTTCAAACTTTTTTAAAAAGGTTAGTATCATAAATTAAAAATTTCAAGATTTCAATATCATTTTAAATAATTTATACATTTATCATTTATTCAGTAAACTTTTGACTCAAAAGCATTTGTTGAATGAATAAATGATAAATTCATAAATTAGGTGATTCCAAGCAATAAATATTCTGGAGAAGATCAAATCTTATTTCAGAAAAGACATTTTAAAAGAACATTATTATTGAAAATAATGTTGAAATCTACTTGGAAATACTAATTAAACTAAGCTGTTTTAATCTTTGTTTAAAAGACTCAACAGTAGAGAACCATGCTTCGATTAAGAAAAAAGAATTAATACCTTACACCAATTCCAATTATAAACTTTTAATTTAAACCTGTTACCAAATTCACATATATGACATTCTGCATTTGGATCTTGTATGTGCTTATGAAAGAAAAAAGCATTGTAGCCTCCATTTTAGGAGATCATGAAGGGTCAATACAAACAGCTTTTCATGAGTTCTTTTTATTTTCAAGTTTTTCTCTCAAGGAATGTTGTCGTTTTCTGTTTCTTTTTTTAAACATAACTTGGGCTTAGTTTCAAGACTGGAAATAACTACTCTCAAGCTCTATTTTTTTTTTTAACCAGTTTTCTCATGCTTTGGAATCTTATGTGGGCCTGCTTTGCTCATCTTTGTTTCACTGTTGTTGGTTTGACCCACTCTTTTTAGACTCTCTAGCCATACTTCAGTAACTGTCTTCTTCCTGCCTTCAGACTGTTACTTCTGTTTGCTTTCTCCATCATCATTAACTCATTCACACAAATGCCTCATGTCCTCCCATTGCTTCTCATTGATCTACTCCATGTTTTGTGTTGCCTGTCTTTACATAAGCTTTCAAAACTACTGGACTTTTGCAGTTGTGCTGAGGAATACAAAGATGAATTAAACGTGGCCTGGACACGAGGAAGGGGCATTGTAGCTGAGTGTTAAAACATGAATAAGAGTTTTCTAGACAAAAATAGAAAAAACATTCTAGGAATAAGAAACAGTACATTGTTATTATTATATTTATTATCATTATTATTATTATTATTATTATTATTATTATTTTTGAGACAGAGTCTCGCTCTGTAGCCCACGCTGGAGTACGGTGGTACAATCTCAGCTCACTGCAACCTCCACTTCCCGAGTTCAAGCAGTTCTCATGCCTCGGCCTCCCAAGTAGCTGGGACCATGGATGTGTGCCACCACACCTGGCTAATTTTTGTATTTTCATAAAGATAGGGTTTCACTGTGTTGGCCAGGCTGGTCTGGAGCTCCTGGCCTCAAGTTGTCCGCCCACCTCGGCCTCCCCAAGTACTGGGATTACAGGCGTGAGCCACCGCACCCAGCCACAAACAATATATTCAAAAGAAGTCTGAATGTATTTCTGTTTCTGGAAGTATTAACCCTGAATTGAAGGATAACCAGATATTGAATTTTGATAGGTACCACAGGTTTGCTTTCCGAAGAAAAGCAACATAAATAATCTGTTTTAGTAACCATTCATCAGTGTCTGTTTTACCGTAGTCTCACCAACTTAGATGTTATCAGCGTTTCAATTTTTAACATCTGATAAATGTGAAATATTGTCTTTTTCTAGTTTTTTTCTGATTTTTAATGAATTTGAGGATTATTTTAAAACATTTTTTCGTTTGTATTTCTTCTGTAAAATCCTTAGTTTTTACTCATTTCTGTTCAATTACTTATCGTTTCACATTGATTCTGTTTAAGTATTAAGGATATTAACCCTTCCTTGCATATTGCAAACACTTTTGCCTAGCATATTTCTTTTAGTTTTTGAAATAGTACATTACAAAACTGTTAAGATTTTTACAGTCGATTCTCACTTCTGTGTTTTGTTTCTTATTAGAATGGCATTCTTCACCTTATAATTTTTTAAATTCTCTTATTTTTTAGAATGTTTGTAGTTTTATTTTTTACATTTATCTCGTTATCGCTTCACACAGCTTTAAATGTTGTGTTTGTTGCTAGTTAGGATCTAAGTGTATTTTATCATATCTTTTGCCTAACAGTCATTTATTAAATATTAAATAATCAGTCTATTCTGTCTATTCCTCAGCGACTTGAAATTGCTACCCTTAGCATTAAATTGAGTGTGTTTCTGGACTCCAGTTTTTCTTTCTATTGATGTATTCCTTTTCCCCACATCTGTCACGTATTAAGCTATTCAACCTCCCTAAGCTTGTTTCCTTATAATACAAGGGAAATAATGATAGCATCTGTGTTGTAGGGTTGTGAGGAATAATGACATTATGAATATTAAGCACTCCCCACATGCCTTCGTCATAATACATGCTCAATAAATGTCTGTTACTGCTATTGTTGTCTTTTGCTTTTTTTCTGTTTGCTTTTTGAAACAGAATTTCCCTCTTCTTGCCAGGCTTGAGTGCAGTGGCACGATCTCGGCTCACTGCAACCTGCGCCTTCCTGGTTCAGCGATTCTCTTGCCTCAGCCTCCCGAGTAGCTGGGATTACAGGCATCCACCACCACACCCAGCTGATTTTTTTGTATTTTTAGTAGAGATGGGGTTTCATCATCTTAGCCAGGCTGGTCTTGATCTCCTGACCTCAGGTGATCCACCTGCCTCAGCCTCCCAAAGTGCTGGGATTACAGGCGTGAGCCACCATGCCCAGCCTTTTTTCTTTTTTTTTAAGTAATTGTTATTACATTACTGTTACTCTTGTGAGAGTCACACCATTTTAATTTCTGTGGTTTCATGGATTAGTTGGCACCTGGTAGATAGAGTAAGTGCACCCCATTTCATTCCATTGTTCTTTTGCCAGATAACAATGCCATCATAATTTCTCTCCCAGATGAACTTGAGAGCCAACTTAATTCCCCCACAACCCTGTTGAAACACAACAAACCAAAACAGCTTGTTGACTTCATTGGGATTACATCTTAGTATATAGGTTGATTTGGTAAGAATTGAGTAAGAAGATGTAAAATCTTAATAAGTGGTGAGTAATTTTCTGTGGTTTGCTTCGTATTTGGCAGTTACCAGATTTCCAAAACAGATTATACACTGATTATTTAAAATGAGAAGAAAATGAGAAGAAACAAAATTGTTTTCAAGGCTGGCATGGAGCAATCACATTTTATGCCTAATATCATTTCAGAACTTTCGCAGAATGAGGATGGTCCATCTGTGAGTGATAATATATTGATAATTTAGGTGATTATGTTTCTAATGAAGTAAAATTTTAGAAGCTTTACAGAGGGGCCTAGTCGCCTGTTCAGGCACTGGGCACTTACAGGAGTGCTGTTCACAATGTGATTCATGGGCCAGTGCCTGTCCACAAGAGTGTGCACAAAGTGGATATAGAAATTAAACGTAAGCATTGGGTTTATAGCAATTGACAGAGTAATTTATATGTTCACTCTGAGAGTTTTTAAAACATTAATTTATATTTTGTATGTCATTTAATTTTTTCTATTATTATTCTGGAATAGATTGGAGACAAATGCAAATGAAATAAAACACAACACTGGTTCTTCATCACAGACAGCTTGAGAAGCACTTATTTAGAATACTTCAGGCTGTGAGGAGTAGGAATCCTCACCTTGAATTGACTTACATAAGTTTTTCCCCCCAAGCCTCATGTATGTTTCTGCATAATGGCCATTTTTCTGTTCCAATAACTTTGTTATTTACTTTCATTAGTTAGTTTGTCTATGTCTGTCTGCCAGATTTGCTAGATTGTTTTTTAGAAAGGTTCTATCAGTTTGCCTTCCTTGCAGCAGTTTTTGGAATGCGTTTTCTTAGCACTCTGGGCAGCCAAAATTTAGGAGTTTTGTATTTAAAAAATCTTTGCTGGCCGGGCGCGGTGGCTCAAGCCTGTAATCCCAGCAGTTTGGGAGGCCGAGACGGGTGGATCACGAGGTCAGGAGATCGAGACCATCCTGGCTAATACGGTGAAACCCCGTCTCTACTAAAAATACAAAAAACTAGCCGGGCGCGGTGGCGGGCGCCTGTAGTCCCAGCTACTCGGGAGGCTGAGGCAGGAGAATGGGGTAAACCCGGGAGGCGGAGCTTGCAGTGAGCTGAGATCCGGCCACTGCACTCCAGTCTGGGCGACAGAGCTAGACTCCATCTCAAAAAAAAAAAAAAAAACAATAAAAAAAAAAAAAAAAATTCTTTGCTAATTTGTTGTTAGTAAATCATGTATCAGCTTATTTTGAATTTTCCATTTTTAATGTAGCTGACCCGTTTTCCGTGTCAATTGATTATATTTTTATTTTTCTATGTGGTTTGTGACACTTTATTCATTTACCACTTGGAATCTTCGTGTTTTGATGATCTATTTGCTTGTTTATATGTACATATGTGTTAACCCTTTGTCCACTAATACAAATGTTTAGTAAGTCACATTTTACTTAACTGCCATTAATGTTATGGTAATACTATATTTTAAAAAGTGTTTAAATCTTCACCTGTTATTTCTTCCATTGTGTTTAAATGTAGAACATCCTCTCTCAACAAAAGATTTAGCAAATATTGATGCTCTTTTAAAAAGCAAGAGGAATTTCAAGGGAGTGAATTTTACCATTTGTTTCTGTGTTTATTTTTTAATCTGTCTGAAGCATGGAGTATGCATGAAGGATGTACATTATTTTATTTCTCTTCAGGTGGCTATCTAATTATCACCAGTGTGACTGGATTAATCATATCTTTTCTGACTGATTTATCTTGCCACATTTATCGTGTAATAAGTTCAGATTTGGGATTTTTTCCCCCTATGGATCTGCCTTCATAGTAGACTGTTTCTACATATTGTAGGCTTTCAATATCTGATAAAAACATCCCTGTGCTTCTAGTCTTTTTCAAAATGCTCCTTATTACTTTTACTTGTTTTTTCCTCATGAATGTTTGTATCATTTTTAGTAGTATTCTGGTTTATGTTTGAGAACTAAGATGAAGAAACTTGCGGTTTTTGTTTTGATTCTGAAAAATGTTGATATATATGTGGCAAAATGTTACTAGCTACCATTTGAAATGAATGTGTACTTCTAATATAGTATATTTCTCTTCTCATTTCACTTATCTCACATTTCTGTATCTCTTGACAAGTTCTCTTGTCAGTACAAAGAACGCTTAAATGTCAGTATTTCTCCATTTTACCAATTTGAAAAAATACACATGTATAAGATTTGTAAATATGTATATTTATATATTTATTGATAATTTCCCTTGTTGACTTAATGAAACTCCTAATTCATGCTAAATTCACTGCAATTTAGTTAAAAATTTATCTCTGACATATAGTTAAAATTAACTTAAAAGGAGGAAAAAGCCTAAAATAAAGTTAATTTTAACTATATGTCAGAGATAAATTTATGGGGAAAAAAGAAAAATGACTTCCCATTTCATTTCCTCAAGTCAGTTTCACTTTGATTATATTTGTGCTTTTAGAAAAAAATGTATTTTACATGTATGTATTCTTTAAAGCAACTCTTTAACATCTGATCAAGTCAGTTTCATCCCTGGGATGCAAGGCTGGTTCAACATACGCACATCAGTGTAATCCATCACATAAACAGAACCAAAGACAAAAACCACATGATTATCTCAATAGATGAAGGAAAGGCCTTCAGTAGAATTCAACACCCCTTCGTGCTAGAAACTCTCAGTAACACTCCATTACCATATTATTTAGCTTCTGTTTTAGAAGGGTTTGCTGATCTTTTTAAATGTAAACTCTTAATCTTATGCATAAATTCTACCTGCTGTATTACAATGAATAGTCATACCACTTTGCTTTAAAACCTCAGTCTCTCATTCCCCTTCCCTTTTTTGTTTTTCAGGTGGCTTTATTAAAAAAAAAAAAATCCTGTAATTGAGATGAACTCTGATATCTTTTGCTCTAAGAATGCTCCTTTTTCTGCTCTGTGCCTAAACATGAACTCTGTTCTTTGTTACCTTGTAATTATGTCAGACTACAGCCATCATGCTCCCTCAAAGTCTTCTCCTCCTATCCTAGGCAGACTCTTCTGAATTTTCATAAAGTGGGTGATAGCTTTAAATAAAACATGTAATCACTAAATAAGTACAGCATGCTAGATATTCCCTGATCACTGCCTGGAATGAGGACTTATTATTTGTCTCTTGACAAAATAGTGCTTCATAGCTCCTTTCTGAGTTCTCAGAGCACACGGTTATATGAACTGGAATTTACCTTCTCTAAATCATCTTATTTTTATTTAGCTTTTAGTAATTTGAAAATATTTTAGCTTTGCTACATCAGAGGAGTTTTTCTGTCAAATAATTGCCTGTCAAATAATGTTTCTTTCTCTTCACCACCACAAAGACTTCCTGTAAACTGCTTTATTAACCTGTAACCCTCCTTACCAAACTCCAGTCTTCTCTTAAGTAATCTCTATTCTTTTTCTACTCCGCATCACACTGTTTTGGTACACTCACATTTATATTTATAAATGTTAAGTAATTTTCCTTCTCATAAATTTTGCAAAGACCTCATTCCATGGCAAGATAAAATCATTGTCATCATTCTGTGTTTTTAAAATTTATCCTGTTTTAGATATAGCCACTTATGAACTGTTGACTCCCTACTTTGTATGATTGGGTGACTAGCCATGGAACTTTAAGTAAGTTGCTTAAGCTCTTTGTGCCTTGGGTTCGTTTTATACAGAAGATTAGGTAGAATAATTTCAGCAGTGTTCTTCTGCTCAGATTTATTACCTGAAAGCTCATCTACAGACACACCTGAATGTCCTGGTAATGATGTGGAAGTGAATAATCCCAGTAAGTTTTTTTTAAAGAAAAGTTTTTTTTAAAGAAAAGTTTTTTTTTAAAGAAAAGAGGCTTGAAAAAATTATCTGAGCTTTACAACTTGATGTTATGAGATACATATAGATAGTAAAATGGTTACTCTAGTGGAGCAAGTTAACATATCCATTATCTCACATAGTTAAATTTTTTGGCTACAAGAGCAGTTAAAACCTATTTAACAAAAATCTTGAATACGGTACATTTTCATTAGCTACAGTCCTCATATTGTACTTCAGTATCCACTTCTCTAGACTTGGTCATCCTGCGTATCTGCTACTTTGTATTCTTTGAATATGTCTGCTTTCTCTTTCTCCTCCCTCCTCTCCTCCCCCACCCCACAGCCATAACTACTGGTTTGTCCTCTACCTTTGTATATTTGACCTTGACCTATTTTTGTTTCTGTGGATTTTTTTTGAGACCTGAAGGACATTATGCTTAGTGAAATAAGCCAGACTCCGAAAAATATTACATCATCTTACTTATATGTGGAATTATGAAAAAGAAACATTTTTTTTAATGCCACAGAGAGAATGCAATTTATAAATACAGCTTCCAAAGTTTCTTAAGGCTTTTCTTCAGGCCTGTCCTTGGAAAGTTTGAGAAGAATGTGATCTTGTAACCCACAGTGGAGGGCATTAGTCCTTTTTTGTCAAAAAACGCTATTGAAATTGAATGAAGACGTCATAATGAAAGCTCATTTAAAAACCTACTTATACGGAAAGTACTTTACTAAAATAGGTTATGTTTGATGTAATTTAATAAATAAAAATGGTCAGATTCAGAAATTTCTCATGTATAGGTAATCGGATAATTGAATAATTGTTTACTGGAATTAGGCTAATGGTGCTAAGAATGACTTGAAACCATGTTATGTGAGGTTTATTAAGGATATTATGCACGTGTCGCTTGCTTGCATGCATTTCTCTTGTGATTTGCTAAAAAGGGAAGCATATGCTTGAATAATATGTTCTCATGCTGAGAGACTTAATTATTTTTCATGATGGGTTCCAGCTGAAAAGAAAATGTTTCACAAATTGGCAACAGCATGAATTTATATTGTCAGCTAGTACACTCTGCTAGCCTGTGTCACCAAATGCTGCTTCTCTTCTATACCCCTTATAATAATGTGTGCCATCACTTTGTAAGCATCTGCTACGATACTTTGGAAGAATGCCCCTTGAGAGAAATTAGGAATTGTCCACCCAGTTAACTTAAAGCTACATATTTCAAGTTAAGGAGAATCTTGGTTAAGAAAGAAACTTCACATCTGGGTTTTTTGTTTGTTTATTGTTGTGTTTTTTAAAAATTGTGTTATTACTTGAAAACTGGAGTTATGTTATCCAGTATGGTATCTACTATCCGCATGTGGCTACTAAATCCTTAAAATGTATCTACTCTGAATTGAAATGGGCTGTTTGCATAAAATACACACCAGATTTTGTAATATATGTGAAAAAATATACATAATAAATATAATTGTATATTTATTACATATAAATGAATTGATATTTTTATACATAGGTTAAGTAATACTGTTAAAAATCATTTCACATAGCTTTAAAAAAAGCTTTTACAAATGTAGCTATTAGAAAATTTAGATTGTATTAGTGGTGCACGTTATATTTCTCTTGGACCCCACACTGATTTAGTGTGGTTGATTACTTGTGGATCAGAATAACCAAATATGAGTAGCCTCAAATTTTAAGCAAAGTTTAATTAACTTTATATAAAGTATCTTTTCATTTAGAAATTTTTACATACTGTCTTCTATATATATCATGAGTATTTCTACTCCAAAGCTGTGCTTATTTTGTTTTCTATGCCTGGATTAGCAAAACACCTGCTCCCAACTTCTGCCCCATTGATTTTAATGTGGCCATACTTAAAATCTCCTGAAAATCTCAGACCATTGTATGAAACTAGTCTTCTGGTCTTGCCCACTCCACATTGATTTCTCCCTGCTCTGAACTTGTTTTGCAACTATAAGGTATATCAGAAAGCTAACACTTAGTTCAATTCTATCTCTAATTTTTAAAAGTTGTGTTTCTTAGTTTAGAAAACATTTTGAGGAGAGAGGAAGAAGACATAGATTCTTCTTCTGTTTTCTCAAAAATGACCATCTTCAATACACAAAAAACTGTGAGTGGATAATTGGTTAATGTCCCCTTTATGAGCTGGAACCTTAGTTATTCTTCCAGCTTCCTAGTGCCTTGACAGATACTTACTGACACCACAAAACATAGACGTATGATGTATGATTATTGTCTTTTGGTCAACCCAGTTTTTAAGTGGTGCCTTAGAGAAAGAAAAGTAATGACACATTAATAAAAACAGAGGAAATTCACTATTGCCATTTTTTTTTAACTCTATAATTGTCTCCTTTGTACTTTTTATCTCAAACATATCCCTATTTACTTAAAAAAAAATGTCCTTTGAATGTTCAGGATGATGCACGCCAACTCTTTGTGCTAGCTGGAGCTGCTGAAGAAGGCTTTATGACTGCAGAACTTGCTGGAGTTATAAAGAGATTGTGGAAAGATAGTGGTGTACAAGCCTGTTTCAACAGATCCCGAGAGTACCAGCTTAATGATTCTGCAGCATAGTAAGTAATCATAACTTCAGAACTAAACTATCATGAATAATTACTTGCAAGTCAAATATACTTCCAAGTCAATTTTATCGCAGAATTGGCTGACACATTCTTGTACAACTTAGGATATTCAAGATGACAATATTTTAAAATTTTATCTGTCTTATGTGTGTTGTGTGTGTGTAGATAGCAGTGTTATTTCCTGTGTGTTCAATAGTGTCTCAAGAGACTCATGCTATGTAACTCTAATTGAAACATGCAAAATGGTACCTTTTCCAATATATTTTCAAGAAAGTAATTGGAAGTTTCCAGAATCCACTCTGAATTGGGGTGTATAAGTTTACTTGGAGCTATCTTGAGAGTGTAACTGATTTGAGTTCTTTTCATTATGCTAGCAGTGCCTGAGAAGAGTTACTTGTTCAATGACAGGTACTTTAGGGATTTTTTTGAAAGAGTGCAGAATGACTCCAAGATATTTTTTCAGTAAGTAAAATAGCTCTGTATTTGAAAATTGTCAGTTGTGTGTGTGCCCTGTTGTATTTGATACAGTTTCCAGATACTTAAGTTCAGTTTTTTAGAAGAAAAATCTGCCCTAAATTTTCAGGTGGTGGCGCCAGAAAGTTTGCAAAACAAGTTGTGATAAAACCTAATCAGGGAAGCTGGGTGAGGTGGCTCATTGCTTGTAATCCCAGCACTTTGAGAGGCCAGGGTGGGCAGCTCTCTTGAGCCCAGGTGTTTGAGACCAGTCTGGGTAACTTAGCGAGACCCACCCCCACATCTCTACAAAAATACAAAAATTATCTAGTCATGATGGTGCACACCTGTGGTCCCAGTTACTCAGTGGGGCTGAGACAGGATGATTGCTTGAACTCAAGAGTTTGAGTTTGCAGTGAGCCATGAACGTACCACTGCACTCCAGCCTGTGGATGGAGCGAGGCCCTGTCTCAAAAAAATAAAAAATAAAAACCTAATCAGGGAGCTTTCTGTTTGGTGATCTCCATAGAACAACACCAAAAACAACAACAACAAAAAACAAATTTATAATTTACCACACATACTCAAAAAGTCCTATATGATATGTATTAGGCATTAATTGCTCTTAAAATCTATGTTGTGCATTTGTTTTACTTTCCAGGATTGTTCCATTTTCTTGACACAGCTGTTGGCTGTTAGGGACACAAGTAAGGATTAGATAGATGACAGATTTTGAAAGGTCTAGGTGAATGCATACACTTTGCCACAATGAATAAGTAAATGAGGTGTGGCTCCTGAAGAGCGAATTACATTATTTGTTCAGCATCAGCATAGGTACTATATGTTGTGTGATTTAGTGTGTTTAAGAAATAATATTGTATCACCCACATCAATCTTTATAACCCTGTATTTCTTAATCTATATTTTTAACATTTTACACTTGTATTAACCTTATGTATTATTACATGGTTTATACATGTATATATAACATAAACACATTGAATATGTAGCCCATCTCTCCAACTGGTATCATATCCTATACAAAGAAATACTCCTTGACTCACTGAGTTGGTCCTTGCTCTCCAGTTTTAGGTACTCCTAATTTACTTTTTCTTCAGCTTTCCTTTTATTTTGAGGTTATTTTATTTCTGTTTATGTTGTGAATATTTGATTATTTTCTGTCTCTGCCATTACATTGTAAATTCAGTAATGTGTTTTTACCTAATGTATTCCCACAGCCTGACACAGTCAGCACTCAATATGATCTTGTTTAATAATGAATGAATTCATAAACCAGGCATCACAGAGGCTAGAAGACAAATTAGAAAAAATACTTATAGGAAGAACACAACTCTTAAACCATATTTGCTTTGACACCACCAGCATCTGCAGAGATTTAAGTGGGAGTCACTATTACGAGAAGATTGCTTTGAGTGGAGCCCAGCAAAAGGAGCTATTTCAGTAATTAAGGGGTGCTACTTGGGAATGACAGATTGAAGTTCTCTTTCTCACTATATGTGGGAACTTCCAGACCCCCTCAGTCTCTTGTCCAGTACTCTCTCCTGTGCACACTACTTGAAAATGAGTTAACAAAAACATAGTCTGGGCATTGGTGGCTTATGCTTTGTAATCCCAGCATTTGGGGAGGCTGAGGTGAGAGGATCACTCGAGCCCAGGAATTCCAGACCAGCCTGAGCAACATACTGAGACCTTGTCTCTTCAAAAAGTAGAAACAAAAAAATTAGCCAGGCATGGTGGCCCATCCCTTATAGTCCTCGCTTCTTGAGAGACTGAGTCAGGAGAATCACCCAAGCCCAGAAGGTTGAGGCTGTAGTGAGCTATGACTGCGCAGCTGCATTCCAGCCTGGGTGACAGAGCAAGACCATATCTAAAAGAAAAAAAAAATTAAAATTATAAAATGAAAAATATGTTGCTTTAGTTTTACATTATTTTATTCTAATAGTCGTGACCTTAAGATGGCACTAATGTGGCTGCTTTTTAGGAATGAAGAAAGTCATAGAAACATTTTTCTCCATAGTTATTAGAGGGAATCTTGATCTATGAGTTCTTGACTGGGGATGCTAAGATGCAGTCAAGTTGCCCATTAGGGCTGACTCCCCACCAATTCACACTTTAAATTTGTAATCATTTAGAACAATCAGAATTTTTCGCAGTGCCTGCTTTTCTTCTTTGTCTTATTGAAATATTATTTTTAGAGATTTTTTTGAACTGTAGCAGTTTTTTGTTTTGTTTTGTTTCTGTTTTGTTTTTGTTTTTGTTTTTTGGTTTTTTGAGATGGAGTCTGGCTCTGTCGCCAGGCTGGAGTGCAGTGGCATGATCTTGGCTCACTGCAACCTTGGCCTCCCAGGTTCAGGCGATTGTCCTGCCTCAGCATCTCGAATAGCTGGGATTACAGGCACACACCACCACGCCCAGCTAATTTTTGCATTTTTAGTAGAAACGGGGTTTCACCACGTTGACCAGGATGGTCTCGATCTCCTGACCTCGTGATCTGCCCACCTCGGCCTCCCAAAGTGCTGGGTTTACAGGCGCAAGCCACCGTGCCCGGCGAACTGTAACAGTTTTAAGCAAAGAAATCTGTGAGTAATCAAAGAACATTTTAAATAAGAGTAGCTCATTATTTTAAAGAGGCAGTAAAATCTTGCCATGGCTTGTTTGATTTGTTAAGTCGGATTTTCTTACAGTAAAGTAGAACATTTGGAATTAAAAGCACAGAGAAAGTACTGGAGTATTATCACCAATGTGATAAGATTCTCTTAACTTCAGTAAATACAATACAGGTAACTCAGGCTGTCATCTCTCTATGTGTTCTAGTATAATTACCACATACATACACTTGACTGTCTAAAACATTTTTTATTACTAAGTTATCAGTCACCTTATAGCTCTCGTAATAAAAGCACTGCGGTGATGCTCTCTACATTCAGCTGACCTTAGGACTCATTCCAAACTCCTCGTTTAAGGCTTTGTATAGCTTACTAGTGGCTTTACTCTCCAAGAAAGAACAGGCAACTGTTCTCATCTCCATACTAATTTACAGCTTCTCCTGGGGCAGTGTCATTCCTTTTCTTCCATCCCCGTTATTCTGTTTACACCCCTCACTATCCATGAATCCTTCTTTTTTTTTTTTTTTTGAGACGGAGTCTCGCTCTGTCGCCCGGGCTGGAGTGCAGTGGCCGGATCTCAGCTCACTGCAAGCTCCGCCTCCTGGGTTTACGCCATTCTCCTGCCTCAGCCTCCCAAGTAACTGGGACTACAGGCGCCCGCCATCTCGCCCGGCTAGTTTTTTGTATTTTTTAGTAGAGACGGGGTTTCACCGTGTTCGCCAGGATGGTCTCGATCTTCTGACCTCGTGATCCACCCGTCTCGGCCTCCCAAAGTGCTGGGATTACAGGCTTGAGCCACCGCGCCCGGCCCATGAATCCTTCTTTAATCACCTAGATCCACATTAATCTCTCCATACCTATACTTTCTGTGAATTACTGACTATACCGTATAATTTGACACAAAATAACTTACTCTTTTACATTGCATGGTATGATACCACTACATTTTTATATCACAACATATGTAGCACCAGTGGCAGAGAGTATTACATGAGTGACTAAAACATGTATTGATTTAGAGAGCAGTAAAGTGCAGCGTAGAGGAGTATGTGCTGTTTTCCTGTATGTAACGTAAGACTGGTTGAAAAGAAACATCTCATTCAGCCTTTGGGCAGAGCTTTCATCACTACTTGCTCCAAAATTAAGACTTTAAAAATCTTCAATAAAAAAGAGTGATGTCTGGATCATAAACACAGTGCTATATCCAAAAAGTGTGATAAAGAATTCTAAGAAACAAACTCATGCCGTGTACTAGCTTTCTGTTTTTTTTTTTTAAGTTATTCTTTTTCCTTTGAATTACTAACTGTCCCTTAGAAATAAAGAACATATTTAAAACATACTAAAAGAGCTTTGTGGTTGCAGAGGTGTAAACATTTTTATTTCCATGGGAGTTATATAAGAAGATACAAACTTAAACTCGTTTGTATCTTTACACAGAATTTTAAAAACTTTTAGTGATTTCAGATTATCGCTTATATTGCAGTGTGTTTTAATTTTTGTTTTGGATGATCTTTATTGGCTATATTTAATACGTTGTTTTATTTAATTTTTTCAGCTATTTGAATGACTTGGACAGAATAGCTCAGCCAAATTACATCCCGACTCAACAAGATGTTCTCAGAACTAGAGTGAAAACTACAGGAATTGTTGAAACCCATTTTACTTTCAAAGATCTTCATTTTAAGTGAGTAGCTTTCTAATTTTAGATATAAAACACATTGTTTTAGAAATAAAAGGTATAATAAAAGTTGACAACATTTTTACAGTCGGAAATTACAATTGGAAAAAAACTTTCTTCAGATGATTATACAAAATAATTTTTGGGTGAAGTCAAAAAAAGCATTCCTAAGTGGAATATTTTTATTTAAGAAAATCTATCCAGGCAAATTCTGTTTTGCCTGTAGTTTTTACAGTGATTCAAACAAAATAGTTTTTGGCTTTTATTTCTAAACAGAAAATTCTGCTCTAATCTACTGTGTTTTCGGAAAGTGTTGCCATCTATTTTTAGGTAAAAAGAGAGCAAGTTTTACTGATAGTATAAATGCTTATTTATGGAAATATTAAGAGCACCCTTAACAATTTTTTCATGAACAGTTTTCTTCCTAGGGAACTTTCCGTCCCTGTGAAGGTAGTCCTTATGCACTATTTCATGATAAGAAATACACATTTAAAGTGTACTGAATATCCGCTTACTGAGGTCTGAGCAGAAGAGCACTGAATTGTAGTCTTTAGAAATGCAAGGGGTCTTGGAGTGAATGTTTTCCCAGTTCTCTCATTTTATAATGAACGAGGCTCAGGAAAGTTTAGTAAAACATCATATTCAAATTTACAAAACTACTTTTCTCTTTTTCCAGTAAATAACAGTTTCCAAGGTATGAGGAAAACTGTTGGACTTAAACACAACTGAATATGATGTTTTCATTTGCAGAGTCTTGTTTTATTATACAGCCTTCCTGGTCAGTTACTTTCATCTGTTTCCCTTCCAGGTCATCTGCTAGTTGTTACCATGACTGACTGACTTCTAAAATGCTCCACTTACTCATTTCATTGTTCACTCAAACAAAATTGCCTTTAAGTCTGTACTGTTATTCATCATTTCTATTAAAGTAATAGTAAAATCATGAAAAGAGAAAGTATGTAGCCTATGTAAAGATATATACATTAATAAGATAACATCACAGGATATTCTACTGAAACAAAACTTCTGTATTGTCATAGACATCTAAGACCACTGTAGTGTTACTTGATGTTAAAAAATACTCATTAAAAAATACAGATGTTCCTTTTTTCCTTCTTAGTATTTTTTATTTCAGTACATTGAAGCTAAATAAAGAGGCAGAAGTTCTTTTTTTAAAATCTGCTAGTTTCTTATAATTCACATTCATTTAAAATGTCACATGTCCCAAGTGCCAGTTGAGTGTTCAGCTGAAGGAACACCAAACACAAAGCTGTTCAATAGCTTTGGGAGGCCCTGCTGA
The DNA here is from genome assembly GCF_003255815.1 of Theropithecus gelada. Taxonomy (NCBI): domain Eukaryota; kingdom Metazoa; phylum Chordata; class Mammalia; order Primates; family Cercopithecidae; genus Theropithecus; species Theropithecus gelada. Next base: position 123,952,251 of record NC_037670.1, on the reverse strand, counting down.
AGTCAATGACTAATTTATATGACTATAATAGAGTCACATTATTCACACAGTATTAAAACCTATGCGTGTCCTACACCACATATTCACTAGTAAATATTCCTGGAAATGAAAATAATAAAAATGCTAGAATTAAGTGAGTTGTAGACTTATAGGGATTTTATTGTTGTTGTTCTTTTAAATTTAACAGATAGGGATATTTTTGTTTGTTTTTAACCCAGCAAGGTTAAGATTGATTTTAAGATTGCCACTGTAGTCATGGGCATCAAGTAGCTATCATCGCACAGCTGCAGAGCTTTATAGATATGTTGACCCAAATTGAGCACACTCCAGTTGTCACTGCAGGAGATTGGATTAGAAAAGGTGTTTATGGTCTGTTTTTTTAAGGAAAATTTTAATATTTCATGTTTTTCTAAATTTCAACTTTTAAATACAGTGAAGGGTTAGATAAATCATTTGTTATCAGTTTGTGATTTTTTTTTAAGATTATGTTTAGTGGAGGTTTTTGGTGTCTTTGTAGAAATTCAAACTTTACAAGACTGTGTATATATCTCCTTAACTTTTACCCAACTCCATCCCCACAATACCAAAAAGAATTTTTTAAAAGATTACACAAGCAAAAGAACAATAAACTTATATTATTCTGTTTGCCAAAAAGTAATTTGTCTGCATTTGGTTTGCAAACGGAGTGTCCCATATCGTTATTGAAATTATTTTGTCTTTTTTATTTTCACTAAAAATTATATGATTCAACATAATCATTCTAAATAAATCTTTACTGTGAATTACGGATTAGGCTTTGCTTCATCTAACTTTATTGCTCTGAAATGGTCATGATAATAAAGCAGAATTTCTAAAATCATCTTGGAATAAAGGTTCCTAGTGAGAGAAAAAATAGTTATCGGTTCATCTCATAAAGAAATCTCACTGTTAGAAGTAGTGAGCACTGTTAAATTGTATGCAACAATACTTCTGATTGTTTCCATAAATATTTTATATTTAATACATTTGTTGCTATCACTTGTCACTGATTTACAGGTGGTTCATGTAATTGAATTTTCCAGAAAACTAAAGCTTTATTTCAATTTTCATGGCTACTTCTCCCCAAGAAACAAACACTGACCTGCTTTCTTAAACAAAGATATAGGTCATAATTAATTTATCTGGCAACATTAGCTTTGTGCTTTAATACATGCTATGGTTTTGCATAGGGTTTTTTTTTTTTTTTTTCATTTTCATTCTTTTCTAAAAAAAAGCCCTCAGTGGACATTTTATACTGCTGTCATTATCTCTTACTGAAATTGTTTAACTTCTTTTAGTCTGCTTACTACTATTTCCATAATATTAAATAAACAAACTGAGTACTCTGATTTCAAATAATCAGGTATGTCTGATCCGGAGAATATCATCATTTTATCTTAAAACTAAGAAGTGATTTTAATGACAAGGAAGTTCACTATTAGACTGGGACTTAGAATTTTTTTTTTAACCTAGTATACCTTAGATTCTGATTTTGGTTTTTGTTCACTTTGTTTTAAAGATTGTGTTCTAAAGCAAACTTAAATTATGTTCAGCTAATGGCTAACAGTAGTCCCCCCTTATTTGAGGGGATATGTTCCAAGACCCCCCATGTATGCTTGAAACTGCTAATAGTACTGAACCTTGTATACACCGTGTTTCTTCGTAGGCATACATACCTATGATAAAGTTTATAAATTCAGCACAGTAAGAGACTAACAACTAATAATAACATAGAACAATCATGGCAACATACTATAATTAAAAGGTATGTGAATGTGGTCTCACTTTCTCAAAATACTGTTGTATTTTTGGACCTTGGTTGACCACAGGTAACTGAAACTGCAGAGAGTGAAACCAGAAATAAGGGGGAACTACTGTATTTCTAACCAATATTGTCTGAGGAGAAAATGTGTGGAGTTGGAGTTAGCAAGTAAAGATTCTAGACCTCGGTTCCCCTAATAAGTAGTTGGGTAAACTTGGTTAAGTTTCTTAACATTCTATTACAGTTTTGCTCTGTTAGAGGCTTAAAAATAAAATGAGTTATTACCTATGAAAAATGTTGTAAAGGTGAGAACTCTGTAAATAGTAATAAGTGGCAGAGGCAAATACTAAATCAGTTATTTGGTAATTAAGGCAGTCTGACTGTATAAAATTCACTTTTCATCTTGTTTAGGTGCACTCTTAAACGTTTATTTCAGGACCATAGTTTTCACTTCCCTCCTAGGTTTTTCAAACCTGTCATTTCAGCATCCAGCAAATACTGGGATTGAGTAAAGTTGACTCTCACCATTATCCTTCCACGAGGTTCATTTATCGTACTCCATTTAGGCTTCTTGGTTGAGATTGATGTATTTAGTTGCTGTTTTTATTCGGTGACTTAAAGATAAATACAGGTTTGTCAGGAACCTCAGATAAACTTTGTCTTATTTTGGATTTTGAATTCTGTTGAATTACTATCATTGCTAGCATATGGTTTCAACTTTGCTTTTTATAGGTTAAATGAGCCTCAGATGAATGAGAGCAGAAATGCATTTAGAATAATTCTACTGGGAACTCTTGAGTGTGGTCATCACTGAGATATGCTATCTTTTCAGTAAAGTTATTTTCAAATTGTGTTCCTGGGCATTTTTGCAAATGGTAACCCAATTTAAATCATTTTAATTTACTATCATTTATTTTGTTCTTGTTTGATCTTTATTACCCAGCTATGCGTTTTACATCTTAACTCTTTGATTTATTTTGTGGTAGAAACATTTTATTATATAACTTACCTGAATTTAATGAACAATGGTACCAGCTAAGCCAAAAGAATGAAGCTGCTTAAATGATCATAAAAGTAACAATACTAGTTGATGTACTCAGATTTGGTTTATAGGCCAGTACTGCTCTGTAGGGAAAATTCTTTTTGCCTGGGAATTAAATAGGGACTATTTTAATTAGTGCACCATCTAGATAAATGGAGCCTTTAAAAATGTACCAGTTTGCATAGTGTTTTCATTATATAAGTGGTTATTTCTAGGTTGTATAATGTAGTCTATGCAAATTTTAACTTTTGCTTAACTTTAGAAGATCTTAGAAAAGGAATAGACTATTGTCTTTATATTGTTTGATTTTGCTACTACTTTGTTCAGTAACCTACAGTGGTTCACTATTGTATATTGTATAAAAATTGAGTTTTTTTCCATTCTAAATTTTGAGGCCATTCAGTAGGATCACTCATTATGTCATAGTTCAGTTCTCTCATTTTGTAATGTATCCTAATTTTACTTTTTATGCAAACGTATTTTACCCTATCTGAATTTTATTTGCTTGCCCTACATTTTCTTACCTGAAATGGCTTCTTCTTTACATCAAAGCCTTGCTTGTTACTTCTGAGCTAAAACAACATGTTTTACTAGGAGGAGGGGTCTCTGTTCTCTGCCTTCGATGTCTGTGACTGTGGCAAATGGAATATTTACTCTTTGATCTCTGCATTCCCCAGTTGCTTCATGTGACTTCTCAGTGTTTACACACAGTGCAGTCCATTCATTTGTTTGCTTTAATGTTCTAAGTGTTCTTCCGTGTGTTAACGTCTTGTCTTTTGAGGGTACTTTTGTTTTTGCTTTTGTTTTAGAGATACCCTCCCTTCAATCAAAACTTTTAAAAACTAGCAGATTTTTTCCCCTTTTGAGAAGTCCAGTTTGTGACATTGTTTTCCTCCCATAAAGTCCTTCTCTCCTTCCTTTTCATCACACATTTCCACAACTATTCAGAGCTTTTTTTGTTAAAGAACTTCTCAGAACTTCTTGAACGTTTAATATGATGTTAACTCATTTCTCCTCTTAACAGAATGTTTGATGTGGGAGGTCAGAGATCTGAGCGGAAGAAGTGGATTCATTGCTTCGAAGGAGTGACGGCGATCATCTTCTGTGTAGCACTGAGTGACTACGATCTGGTTCTAGCTGAAGATGAAGAAATGGCAAGTAGAACTACTTTAAGAGTTGAGCTTGAAACATGAAGAGCTGAAGGTGTTGCCAAGAATTTTTCTGAGAAAAATTCTTAAATTCTTTCTAATGTCTATAACAATTTGAAAGTACAGGGTCTTTCCTCTAACTTTTCTATTTGCCTAATACAAGAGAAATATACTAGAGACGCACAGGTGGATCTTGAGGAAAAGGAAAGCATGGAGAGTCAATCTCACCTCAAGCCTGTAAGCTTAACTATGCATTTCTGTATCTGATATCAACATAGCACATGGAAATATATTTACATAGTAGTTCAAGATCCCTTTTCTTAATTTGTTACTTCTATTAGTTTAGTAAATCCTTTTTTTTTTTTTTTTTTTTTTTTTTTGAGATGGAGTCTTACTGTGTTGCCAGGATGGAGTGCAGTGGCATGATCTCGGCTCACTGCAACCTCCACCTCCCGGTTTGAAGCCAGTTCTCCTGCCCCAGCCTCCTAAGTAGTTGGAATTACAGGCACGTGCCACCACACCCAGCTGGTTTTTGTATTTTTAGTAGAGATGGGGTTTCGCCACATTGGCCAGGCTGGTCGCAAACTCCTGACCTCAGGTGATCCACCCACCTCAGCCTCCCAAAGTGCTGGGATTACAGGCCTGAGCCACCACACCCGGCCAGTAAATCTTTAATATATGTTATACTTTGTTGCTGCCCTGTAATTTTCAGATAGGTTTCAATGTACCATTAATATGGGGGAAGTATTTTTAAATAGAAATGTAAAACTTTAACTTTATTACGAAGTGGGGAAAAAGGAGTGGAAATGTCAGTTTTGTACAGTTGACCCTTGAACAACAGGGGTTTAAGCTGCATGGGTCCACATATATGAGAATTTTTTTCAACCAAGCACATTCATGGGATGCAAAACCTGAGTATGCAGAAAGTCAACTTTTCCTGTACGTGGGTTCCACAGAACCGCCTGCTGGACTTGAGTATATGCAGATTTTGGTACCTTTGGGGGTCTTTGTACTAATCCCTCTGAATATACCGAGAGACGATTATATCTTTAAAATCAAGTCTATGAAATTATAGTGCAATGCAACACCACATGTTCGTTTCTCTCATTTCAGCACTACAAAATGTATCAGTGCCCTCTTTGATGAGCACAGATCCTAGAAGTTCCAGAAACAGGAATTGGAAGTGTTCTTCCAGTATTTATATTTATTGTAATATTTAGAGTAATGGGCTAATTGGGTCTTAGCTTGTTCAATTTAATTTTATTAATCTTTAAAAACTTCTGTTTATCTTTTAATGGAAACTTAGATGAAATAAACTCTATGACGATGTCATTTCTTTTCACATGTTCACATTTCACATCCTAGATTATACTGTCCTGTAGCAGGATGTTCTCTGGCATAGAGCATGACATATAGTGGGCACTTAGCAAGTAAAAGTTGGATGCAGAAAGTGATGAAAGATGGTTAGACACTTCTCTCACCTAAAGTGAAAGTGTGTTCTGAAATGACAGAAATGTATTTTTGTGATATGTTATGTATTTTTCAATGACTAAACTCTGTTTTATTACAACACCTATTATTTTTTAAAATACTCCTTAAAAGTCCTTGCTGTTAGTGACCATTGGTTTTCTTTTTTTCTGTTATAGAATCGAATGCATGAAAGCATGAAGTTGTTTGACAGCATATGTAACAACAAGTGGTTTACAGATACATCCATTATACTTTTTCTAAACAAGAAGGATCTCTTTGAAGAAAAAATCAAGAAGAGCCCTCTCACTATATGCTATCCAGAATATGCAGGTATTTTACTTTTCTGGGAATAACTTGTCAAGTTACATATTTCTAATTGAAACTTCCCCTAAGGCAAGAATTCAGTTGTTAATTTAAATCTCTTGGCTTAGTGATTCTTAGACCTTTAAGGGATATTATTTATCAAACTGCAGTTGAGCACAAAAATTTCCTTAAGATCTGGAGGAAATTACTGAAAATAATGTATTCATTTTATGGAAAAACTGTTAGATAATGTTTAGTGATGACTCCAAGTTAAAATACTGTTTTTAAACCAAGTTAACAGATTTCATATCAGTACTGTGTGATGTACAATAAATAAGACATGTCTCTGCCCACCATCTAATCTCAAAGACAGACATACTTAAACAACAAGCAATAGCAGTGCATCCTACTGCTAAAAAGGAACATGAACGTTATTGTAAGGGGGAAAATGAAGATGGGATCATTGAGGCGGCTAACTCTTCCAGAAGGGCAGGGAAGGTTTCGCAAGAAGCCTAAACTTTGGTAATGAGACTGTTAATAGTACTTTAATTTTACTACAGTGGAAAATTCCATGGAGTGAGAAAAGTAGACCTGAAGTACAGTCCTGACTTTTCCATAATTAGCTCTTTGATCTTGAACAAGGCAGTTAGTTCACCTAGGTCTCAGTATTCCATCTGTGAAGTCAGGAGTTGGGCTAAAACATTAGTTTTAGTTTAGTTTAGCTCCTTGGAGCACCTCCTGGGTTGCTGTTGAAGGTGGAGATGGGAGAGGGAACAGAACTAATTACTGCCCCCCGCACCCGCCACCTTATAACTTTTTCATTAAAGCAGAGTAACTCAGCTTTCATCTGGTTTCCATATCAAGTAAGGTTTTCTTTTAGTGAAGAGCATTCAATATGCCTTAAAAAACAGGAGTTTGACTACCACTGGTGTATGTAATCTCCAAATCTAGTTTGAAGAGTTTAGTTATTTACCGTCACTCCACTCTTCCTATTTTTTTTAAAAAAGTCTCAAGGATTTGTTTTTTTATAAACAAAGTTTTCCTGAGTCTTGTGTTGAGTAAATCGTACTATGAGTATTCACTGCCATTTTACAGGAAATGTTAAGAGAACCCTGTGATGTCAGTGCTCGGGTATCCCTACCCATACAAATGAGAATAGTGAGGCTTAATGAAGCCAGAGTGCAGTTCCAGACCCAAATCCATTGTCCTCCTGCTCCTCGACCATTAACGGCTAGGCTACATTTAATTAAACATTCAGTGAAACCAAAAGGGGAGGGTTCTTTGGTAAATATAATCATGTTAATTGTTATAGCTCTTTTTGCGTACTGTGAAATTATACTTCAGTTCAAACTAATTTCACACAGTTACTTACTTTAAAACTTTGCTTTCTTTTTGGAAGTCATAGTCCTGAATCACTGTGTTCAGGAACAGTTTTTTGTGCTTATTAGAAATAAGTTATCCAGAGTCAAGATGGCTTATTTTTCCCTTACTTGAATATATTTTTTAGTTTATTTTTATCATATTCTATGATGTAGCCATTTTGTATTAATTCATAGTACCAGAGTCCCCAAATGAATCCATAAATATTGTATAGCTACAGGGATTTCAGAACAACTAAGAATACACTTGTTAGCTCTTTCCTTGCCAAGTAGACAGTGTGTTTAGGAATTTTTGCTTGTGTTTTGCTTAATAATCCCTGACTTCAGAATCTTTGCACAAAAAGAATATTACATAATTCTTTCACATCTCCAGAGTTAAGATTATTATTTAAGATCTCCATGGCATGCCCTAAGTATTGATTCAGTTGCTTCTTGCTTCAGCCGCAACTCTCAATTTCCTATGGCTGTGGAAGAACCCTGTGTAGCCCCTAAGCAACTTGCTTGATTTATCTCCTGTCTGCTCATGTGTCATCCTTCTCCTCCTCTTCTTTTTACTATATGTTGCCACTTTACCAGTTTCATCTGCAGTCATGTCATCTTAGCTCTCTATCCTTTCGTAGTCATAGCTATTCTCAATAGGTTAAATTTTATGGTCAGCCCTAATTTATCTCTGGAGCCTTAGATTTGCATTACCAACTGCTTGAACATACATGTTTTTTTTGTTGTTTGGTTGGTTGGTTGGTTGGTTTTTTAGCACCCGAAGCTCAAACAGAACTCCTCTTCTTGTTTAAACGCAGATCTCTTCTCTTTCCTTTTTGATTGTGTCATCAGCCTCCCAGTTCTTCATTATTGAACCTGGTTATCACCTGTGCTTACCTTTGTTCAGGACAATTCTATCTCACATAAAAAAAAATACCATATTTGCTCTCGTGTCCCTGCTTTGCCATTCTTTTCTTAAGACTTAAAATCAGAATGAAGAATGTTCATTCATATGTGTTGTACTTTGAGGGTAATCTAGCTAGCTGCCTAGGATATATAGAGCAAATTGAGGTAGGCACTCAATGTAAGCTGTTTGGCTGAAATATATTTTAATTTAGCAGTTGCATTAGCTTCTGTGGGCCAACAAGATGCTGTTAATTGCTTTAAAATTTTGGAGAACGACACTTAGGATTTAATAAAATTTGATTTTTTAAAGTATGTGATTTCTAGTGATATAAAATAGTTAAAATGTAAACTTAAAGACGATAACTTTATTACCTTTTTATCCCTAATAAAAATCTCATAATCTGTGTCATAGCACATTACACAACATTCCTATGGGCATTTGTCACATTGTATTATACTGGATTCTGTAAGATATAAAAGGAGTATGGGGCTGGTGGGGTGTGATGTTTACTCTTGAGGAGTTCACATTCTAGTTTAGGAGATTCAACACTGAAAAAGAATTTAAGACTATAAAGCAGTATAACAAAAACTGAAATAGTTATTTCTAGGAGGAGACAAAAGTTTTTAAGTGATAGAGAACCTAGCTAGATTTGATTAATTAGGAAAAGTTAGATGGAGTGCCAATTTTGAGCAAATGTGAAGGCAGGCAGAGATCTCAGCCGGTAAAGTAGAATGAAGAGGAAGTACTGCAGTACCACAGGCAGTTTGCATGTTGGGTCCTCATGACATGGATCTGGGTTGAGCGCCAGTGTGGAGGAGAGGATCTCAGAATGATGGCACTGCAGAGCAGGCTGGATAGTAGACGACCTTGAAAGCCTGGCAGATAATTTTGGATGATTAATTTTTTTATTGAAGCATTACATATAGCATTACATTGTATACATTATGTATATTATATACATACATACGTACACACACACCCTCAGCATAAGTGCATTTTTAAAGGTGAACATACCAGTATCCACCACACAGGTCAAGAAACCAAACAGCTTCAAGACCCCAGAAAGTCCCATCATGCTTCCTCCCAGTCTTAACCAATCAAAACCTCCCCGCAACACACACGTACACACTCACATCCCATACACAGAGTAATCACTGATGACTCACTGATAATCACTGAAGACCTTAATAAAAGAACGGACACAAAGGAAATACATACCCACTTCACATGTGCCACAGACACTATTAATTGGTGAGACTTTTGTCCTCACCAATTCATTTTTCAAACAGTGTTGTATCATACAATATATGATCTTTTTGCATCTAGCTGCTTTTGCTCAATAGTTCACTTATGAGATTAATTCATGTTATTGAGTATAGCCGTAGTACTTTCATTCTCACTTCTTCTGTGTCTTCAGTGATACACAGTTCTGTCAAGTGTATATCTAGAAACTGAATTGCGGGGTCAGAGTGTGTGTGTGATTATCTTTAGATATTGCCGAACAATTTCTGGAGTGTTTGTACTCAGAGGGAGTCTTTTTTAGTCAGTAACCTGAAAGCTGGAGTGTGTCATTCACTTTTTTTGTAACCTCATACTCCTAAACATCATTGTAGACCTTGGTACAATTTTTGAATAAAGAAAAATGAGTGAAGAATGCTAATTAATGTATATATAGAAAAGGGAGGAAAAAATACTAATCGGCATTCAGCCAACATTTTTTGATCCACCGTTGAGCCAGAACTGAAATAGCATGCCGTCATCAAGCATCTGAGTTGGGGTGTAGAGGACAGAAGATAAGAGGATAAAAGATCTGGCATTTGGAGATTGAGGCAGGAACAAAGATCATGATGAACACGGAATGCCATGTAGAGGAAATTTTTTGTTTAATTTTAGGGATAACTTACAGTCATTAAAGGTAATTAACATGGAGTGTTTTTCATTTAGAAGAAATAGTGTCTCCCATTCTAGAAGGGAAAGCACAGTTAAGGAGTCCATGAATGAAGCTGTATGAAACTGACTTCAGTTTTGTATGTATGAAACTGACTTCAGTATTTTAAGCAGTTATTTTAACTTTCTGCTTTATGTTTCTTTCCTTTTTCCATCTCAGGATCAAACACATATGAAGAGGCAGCTGCATATATTCAATGTCAGTTTGAAGACCTCAATAAAAGAAAGGACACAAAGGAAATATACACCCACTTCACATGTGCCACAGATACTAAGAATGTGCAGTTTGTTTTTGATGCTGTAACAGATGTCATCATAAAAAATAATCTAAAAGATTGTGGTCTCTTCTAAGTTTTGCAGTTAATGGTAAAATGCATTTTCAAACCAAATGAGTACTTATATATGGATCTCTGTAGACTAGAGTCTTGCAGCAACACAGAATGTAATATAAGGCAAATGCATCTGGGACCTGACCAAAGTTGTTCTGTTTTGTTTTTTTAACTGAAAGTAACAGAAGGACCTTTCTTAAATGTGACAGATGGCCCTGCAGTGTGAAACTGAAGGACAGTGTTAAAGCTGGGCTCTAGTATATTGATGATTTCTGCATAAGTGTAAATATGCAAATGTATGTATACATGTATTTATGACTTTAGTTTTCGACATTATTTTTAGGTTTTTAGAGTGGCAACTTAGGATTCTAGGGTGATGGCTTTGGAAATAACATAAATAATACCTTGTACTGAATGACAGACTATTACTATGTTTGCCAGTTTTAAACAGCTGTATTTATGTTCATGTCCTGTAAATTTTTAAGTACAGTAATTAATATTAGGAAACATAACCCTTATCTTGATTATATGTATACTTGTATTAATAAAAATGTTATTTGTACAAACATTGCACAGACTATTTTAATAACATGATTTGTTCTTTAAATTTTATGTGTTTTATTGAAATGTTCTTAAGATGAATACACCTGCCTTTGGATCAATTATTTAAACATTGTGTGCATTTTGATTTTTCCTACTTTAAGAAAATAAAATAATTTAATTTTACATTAGATTCCACATTAGATTTGGTTTGAAAAACTAAAATTTCAGATTTTTGAGGATATACTGTCTTAGACTTACTGTAAACACTTAGTTTTTATTCACTTGTTTTCACTCTGAATTTTAATATTTGGCTGATATTAATGCATTGCCTCAAAGGTGATGTCATCTTCATTTTTATACACTTTAAATAACTACATTTTTGTTTATAACTAAGTTTTGAGGGATCCTAAGAGCGTTTTTGTGCGTAAAAAAAAACCTGTGGGCATAATGAATTTTGAGACATTGGTGAGGCTTTTGTGTATTTCCCTTGAGGCGTCTCTTGTACCTAGCATACGTGATAGCTCCTCGTTGGGAAGGTAACAAGAAGGATCTTGAATACTCTATTGCTGATATAATACAAGATTTAAATTTATACATATAACTAGTTTCAAATGTGATTATCACATTATGTTAAAATTACTTTTTTCCCTTAGATGTTCAGATTTCTCCACTTGCTTGAGTTTATATTATTTCTTTTTCAATTATACTATTATTTCTGAGAATGAAATGGACAATTACACTTAGAAAATGAGTACTAGTATTTAATAAGTCAGTGATTATGCTCAAATAAGTGTTACATATCACTAGATACTGAGCTTTGATAGAATAATTTTCTTTTGATTATTCATGATGTGTCATCTCTGACCTTGTTTCAGCAAAGTAAACAGCACTCCCTACCCCTCCCCCCTTTTTTTACTCATCTTGGAAAAAGTTAGTCTTTCAGTACATGTTGCTGGTAAGTAGTTTCCAAGTTATATGTTGTCCCTGGGTTGAAGTATATTTGTTGAATTGTGTGTGTGTGCGTGTGTGTGTAACCATAAACTATATTCGTATCTGTTTCATTTGGAGGATTTTCTTCTTTGTAATGTAAAGAAATTCAAAGTTATCGAAGTTCCTTAAATGTGTTAGCTTAGATTCTTTATGTGCCTTTCATGAAAGATATGTTTTCTTTAATTTTACTGATGGACCTGTAATATCCACATTGTGAAGCTATGTATGAAATTCAACTATAATATGAATAAATTTGAATCATGAGAATTATGGGTTAAAAAGCCACAAAGAAGCACATATTGGTGACCATCATTAATGAAATCCTGAACTTTGTGTAATTGTGTTAATAAATCCTAATAAATTTAAATTTTTAAAATTTTACAAACCTATTGGCTAAGTACATTTTGGATTAGAATTTAAGTATCAGTCTTGTATCTTCATTTCTTCTTTTTCTGTGCTCTTTACAATTTCAGCTACTTCAGAAGCTCAAATTTTCCCTGCTCCAAGCTATGAGATGTGATGCCACTTGTGGAATTGCCTTGTTGATATCCCCTTCTGAGAATCCATTGCCTGCTTTAACTCATTATATTCAAAACTAAATTCATCATGGTTCTCCCCTTAAACCAGTTCTCATCCCTGACTTGGCCATTTTTTTCTACTAAGTACCATCATCATTTATTCCTTCAATAGGGAACTTTTTAGCCATTTGGAACTTTTTTTTTTTTTTTTTTTTTTTAATTTAAGGTCTGGGATACATGTGCAGAACGTGCAGGTTTGTTACATAGGTATACATGTGCTGTGGTGGTTTGCTGCACCTATCAACCCATCATCTAGGTTTTAAGCCCTGCATGCATTAGGTGGAACTGTTCTTATTCCTTGTCTCCATTTCAGTTTACTGACAGTTCTACAAAGCCTTAACATCTGTTTTTTGTTTGTTTTCCTTTCTATTCCTACTACTACCTATTCAAGTCTTTGCTAAACTTCCTCTTGAAATGACTTATTAATTAAATTCCCCACCTCCCATTTCTCTCTTCTTGAAAAACCTAGGTAGGTTGTCCTAATACAGAACTGTGGCCCTATCTCCCTCGGTGCCTTGATCTGCATTGACTCTGATTTAATAAAGTTAAATATGTTAGCCTCCCATTTAATGCTCTTCATCACCTGAGGCCTCTTCACTACTTCTTATTCCTTTCTACACTGTATCCAAATAGTGTCCTGTGCATAGCCTGGGCTTTCCTCCAAGTACTGTATTACTTACTACATGTGATATGCTTAGAGCAGTGCCTAAGTGTTCATTTGTGTCTGTCAATGTTATTTTTATTAGGACTTGTAAAATGGCATGTAAAATTCATTGGCACTTTGAAATTTGGTTGTGATGTATCTTTTAGACTCCTCTGGCATCTGTTCTTCAGGGTGCCCTTTGGGGAACTACATGATTGTGATAGAGCTGCCAATCGCATTTCTCACTTCTCAGTTTGTAGGCTTAGACCTGACCAATCCGAGTCCTCCAGCATTGGACAAGTGAGCCAATCGTTGTCCCAGATGCCGTTCTTAAAGTCCATAAAGTGCTTGTGGTTTCTAAAATTTCATTCATTTCAGTACCCTTCTTAAGTCTACTTTTATGCCTAATCTAGTTTAATCAAATTCAGTTTGTTACTAAAAAAGTACTGATTAAAATCCATATGCTCTCATTTAATACTGACAGTAACTAGATAGATCAAAAAAGGCTCAAAGAGGTGAATTAACTTGAGCAAGACCAGATCAAGGTTTTAAACCTAGGGCTTCTGACTGCGTGTCTGTCAGAGGACCCCAAAGAGGCTACCTTATTTCCAGAAAATGTGTAAGTAGTGTTTCACCTATCCCCACTCTGCCCTTCTGAGTTCCTCTGAGCCCATAATACTTTTTCAGATTTAAAAAAAGATACTTATTAATGTCTTTCATCAGAGCTATTTTTTACTCCTTAGATTTGAAGCTACTTAGAGCACAAACAGTTACCATTTTTTACATCATTTGTTGTTTGCAGAACTACCCTACCTAAATGAATTTGATACTGTAATCATTATTACAGATGGTAGCATCATCATTGCTTAGTGTGTTATGTTGGAAGTAGAAAGTGATGATGGAAATCATAGGCTCTGGCACCCAGTCTGGCTTCAAATCCTGGCTCAATTTCTTATTAACTGGGAAAATCTGGGCAAATAATTTAATTTTGCTCTGCCTCCATTTATATTATCTGAAAAAAATAAGGATTAAATAATCCAACCATTAATTTTAATGGTGGTTGTCAGTATTAAGTTCACAGTACATGTTAAGTACCTAGAAGGGAGTGTGGAATGTATAAGCCCTCAATAAATTTTGCTGTTATTTGATTACAAATAATAGTTTTAATGGGCCTTTAAAGTCATAATCAGTGTTTAACAAATGGTGGTTGATACGAGCTTTGAATGAAATGCCTCAAAAACAAAACTCATAATTCATTTTCATAATTAAAACTAAGTGTCTCACATTGATATTGATACTGGAAAATGAGAAAACAATGCAATCTCTAATCAACTTGACACTTCTGTCATTCTAATGTAACCAATAATATGAGAGATTCGATATTTTAATGTTAGGTTGGAAAATTTTCTTTTTCTTTTTTATTTTTTTATTTTTATTTTTTTTTTGAGACGGAGTCTCGCTCTTTCGCCAGGCTGGAGTGCAGTGGCGTGATCTCCGCTCTCTGCAACCTCTGACTCCCTGGTTCAAGCCATTCTCCTGCCTCAGCCTCCCAAGTAGCTGGGACTACAGGCACGCGCCACTACGCCCAGCTAATTTTTGTATTTTTAGTAGAGACTGGGTTTCACCACGTTGGCCAGAATGGTCTCGACATCCTGAGCTTGTGACCCACCCACCTCGGCCTCTCAAAGTGCTGGGATTACAGATGTGAGCCACCGCGCCCAGCCAGTTTTCTTTTTTAGTTCTTTTCAAAACCCTTTCTTAACAGTTGAAATGTAGTTATATAAAGAAGTTTACGTTTCACAATCCCACTGGCCTGTTTCCCAGGCTTTTTTTTTTTTTAAACCGATTTTTTTTGTGTTTGCTTTGGTGTCTGTTGTGATTTCTCTTATTTAGTTGGATTTTGTAGTTACTTTAAAAGTTATGAAAGTTCACATTTCATCAAATCCAGAGGCCAGAGACACCCAAATATTCACAGACAGGAATTGGCTGCAATTGTCCAAGCCAGAGCTGATTAGGCCTCAACTGGAATAGTCCCACCATGTAATAAATCTTCCTGAGAACTGTGTATAAGGTCAAATATTTCCAGCTTCTTTGATTTTACTGCCCATCTTCCTAGGTCTCCATCCATAAAGTGGATGGAAACACTGTCATTGAAGGAGCTAGTTCTTCAAATTTAAATTTATTTATTTATTTTTGAGATGGAGTTTCGTTCCTGTTGCCCAGGCTGGAGTGCAATGGCGTGATCTTGGCTCACCGCAACCTCCGCCTCCTGGGTTCAAGTGATTCTCCTGCCTCAGGCTCCTGAGTAGCTGGGATTACAGGCATGCGACACCACACCCGGCTAATTTTGTATTTTTGGTAGAGACGGGGTTTCTCGATGTTGGTCAGGCTGGTCTCGAACTCCTGACCTCACGTAATCCACCCTCCCCGGTCGCCCAAAGGGCTGGGATTACAGGCATGAGCCACCATGCCCAGCCAAAATATTTTTAATTGATTAAAAATGAGATAATTTGAGGAAACATGCATAGAATACTAGGCAGAGACTATTTTTAGCAGATAAGAGTGCCCCTTTTAGTAAAGGAAGGTGTTACCTAGAAGAAAGTACAGGTGCTCCTTGACTTACCATAGGTTATGTCCTGAAAAACCCTCTGTAAATTGATAATATCTTACTTCGAAACTGCATTTAATACACCTAACCTACCAAATGTAGCTTAGCCTAGCCTACCTTAAAGGTGCTCAGAACACTTAGATTAGCATACAGTTGGGACAGAATAGCATAAAGCCTGTTTTACAATAAAGGATATCTCATGTAATTTTCTTGGATACTGTACTGAAAGTGAAAAACAGACTGATTGCATGGGTACTGAAATATGGTTTCTAACTGAATGCATACCAGTTTCGCACCAACATAAAGTTGAAAAATTGTTAAGTTGGACCATCATACGTTGGGGACCACCTGTACATAGAGTAGGACTCTTGAGAGCCTAAGGGCCACAGAAATTCCTTTTCCAGCTGCAGTGTCTATGGAGGGATTCTTATAATTAATTTTATTCCTGTGCAAACACACTATCTGTGTATTCTCTATTTTACCAGGATTTTTTGTTTTTGCTAAATTGGACATACAATTTTGCAGTAATTTTTTACTAAATTGACAAATGTTTGTACAATTTCAATGTAAAGCTAGTCTTCAAAATAAACCACTGTGAAGACTGGATATTACCTTGGATTTTCTGTTATTCACTCTTGAATTTTAATTATGTTCTGTGGAAACTTCACAGAGTTTTAACTTTGATCCTTCCTTCACTTTTGAAAATCAAGAATGAAGTAAGTCAAAGCTATGTCTAAACAGCTCTATCTTTAATTTCTATTAAATAGTACTGAGGTATCAATTTTGCAGCTTGTTCAATGCGGACTATCCCAGCAGCAAATTCATTAATATGATTTGTACAGGACTCACTTTGCAGTATTCCATTTTAGTATAACATGTTTTCCTGTTTACAAATATAAGCAATTATCTTTCTATTTTAAGTGACCAATTGTCCTAGCAATCTACTCCACAAGGCAATTTATCTATAATAAATAGAACTTTTTTGCAGACTTCAGCATACATTTAAATGATTTACACCATTCTTGAATTCCTTAACATAGTAAGTTACAAATTTTAACGATGAATTTTTTCTTTAAAAGGAATCTTGTCTAAATCTAATAAAGCATTTTTCTGGCTGAAGTTGCAATGGAAAGCTTCAGTATGAAGCTGGCATAAGGAAGGCCATAAAAAGTGCCCTTTCTTCTTTCTGAGAGCCCCACCTCTGATCCTCCTACACTTAAGGCTTCTAGATGCAGATTTATACAATAGTTCTAAATCAAGACCTTGAAAAATGTACTAATGTAGTAAGATTTACTCAAAACCACGAACTCCTACGTTATTTAAAATATGTTAGAAATACATAAATATATAGAGAAAAATGCATACATAATTTATTTAGTGCCTACTGTGTGCTAGGTACTTTTCTGGGTACATTACTAATGCTCTCATTTAGTCATCAGAGCAGTCCTGCAATATTGGTAAAATTTCCATTTTCTATATAAGGAAATACATTCAAGAGAGGTTAGTATTTTGTGCAATGTTGGCTACCTAGGAAGTGGCAGAGCTGGGAGTAAAATCTAGAGTTAAGACCTTTGTTAGCCATATCTTCAAAATCCAGTGTCATTTGTTAGCCATATCTTCAAAATCCAGTGTCATTTGTTAGCCATATCTTCAAAATCCAGTGTCATTTGTTAGCCATATCTTCAAAATCCAATGGCATAAAGAAGTTTTTCCCAAGGGTGCCACATGGTGTAGTATAGCATGTCCAATAGCATGGCCTGAACAGATGTTAATAAGTATGCATGATGCACATTAGCATGTCAATGGCTATGAAAAGCCAGTGCAGTAAAGAAGTAAAGAGCTCTCTATGTGTTAACCCTCCATTTCACAAACATAGCAATTGCACGAACACAGCAGCCACTACCCAGGTGTGAATGTAGAGCACTTGAAACATAGCTAGTCCAAAGTGAGTGGCCCTATTAGTGTAAAATACAAGAGTTCAGATATGCAGAATAAAAAAATTACATGTTGAACTGATTTTTCATATATTGGGTTATATAATTTTAAAATTCTACCTTTTTTTTTACATTTTTAATGTGGTTACTGGAAAATAGGTACTCTTGTGTCTTTGCATTATGTTTGTATTTGGGAAATGAAATGCTTTGTTTTTCTTCCACAACAACTCTATTTGCATTGCGTGGAAATGTTCCCAAGTTTTAGAGAAGCACATACAAAAAATAAAAAGGATAAAATGCTAAAATTTGAATGTGGAAGATCTGGGTCTTGGTGTCTTGAATAAATCACACCTTCAGTGACTTTCTTGGGAAATGGTGGGCCTCAGTAAAGACTTGGACTATTCCAGTTTTAAATGCTATGGTTGAGTTTGGTGTAATACAGCCTTTCCTGTGGGGGGAAAACCCATCTCATTTTCACTTTAAATATGTCAGCTATAATAAAAGAGAGACATACACATTTTAAGATCTATACTCTAAAACAGGGTTTTGAAATTAGCAGCTCTTTATTTTTAGTTCCAATACATGGAGTGGGAGTCGACCCTTCAAGATACTGGAAAATTATTAAAGCCTGGTTTACAGACTCATCTCTTTAGTGTTCTGCAGCCAAATCAAAAGATTAGTGTTTTTTTTTTTTTAATGTTGTTATTGTGTTGTGTTGTGTTTTTAAAATATGTTTCAATTCCCCCAGCCAAATTCCTTTCTTTCTCCACACCTCCCACAGGACTGGGCTGAGCACAGTCATGCATTAAAAAAGCTTCTGAACTTATTTTGGAAAGAGTAGCTCCCTGGAGTGTGGAGGAGGACAGGAATTTGCTATCTGCAGGACTTAAATCAGGATAGAGTATCAAATATTCCAAGGCCTTCTATGCCCATTTCATTTATTGATAAAGATAGAAGATTGCAAATGACTTGCTCTTTAAGGGTCAATAAAATCATATCTACTAATCTATATAGTTAAAGTTTACTAGATTCTCAAACTTTCCACAAGATTTGAGTTCATTAGTTTAATGGGATCAATCTGTGAAAAATTGTATTTATATGCAGATTTTAGCTATCCTTATCCTTCAAATATGTATACACACACACATATCTGTGAAAATGATTATTTTCTACTTGGTACAATGTGCATCAAATAAAAGTTTACTATATTTGAATATGAGAATAAATTCATTTATAATTAGTTGAAATTGTCCAGACACATATTTTAGGAAAACATATTCATTTTTGTTTTAAGTTTGGAAGTTGCTAAATGATTAAACCTGATTTAAGTCCTTCTGACAATTATGAAGAAAAAAACTAGATTCTTATATCAATTTAATTGTCATTTGGTTAAAAATTATGTATCCAATAAAGGCATTTAAAAAGTATATTTATATCCATATTATTTTTAATAATCCAATGTTTAAAAAATCATTTTTAATCAAATCATCATGTTCATATCTATACACATCATTGAGGTAATTTTATCTATTTTTATAACTCTTATATTAAGTTGGTCAAATGCATTTATCTTTATTTAAATACATTATGGTTCACATGGAAAGCAGCGCTTTACATGGAAGAAAAGCAGCATCAGTCCTGCTACCTAATTTCTTAGAATCCAAGTTTATTTTTTAGGACTGTGATTTTTCTTGGCATAAGTATGTGGATAATCAAAATCAATGGTTATTCTGTTTACTAAGTAACAGAGTACCACATATTTGGCAATCTCAGGCCAGGGCTGTTTTTTTTTTTTTTTTTTTTTTTTTTTTTTTTTTTGAGACGGAGTCTTGCTCTGTCGCCCAGGCTGGAGTGCAGTGGCGCGGTCTCGGCTCACTGCAAGCTCCGCCTCCCAGGTTCACGCCATTCTCCTGCCTCAGCCTCCGAGTAGCTGGGACTACAGGCGCCCGCCACCACGCCCGGCTAGTTTTTTGTATTTTTAGTAGAGACGGGGTTTCACCATGTTAGCCAGGATGGTCTCGATCTCCTGACCTCGTGATCCACCCGCCTCGGCCTCCCAAAGTGCTGGGATTACAGGCTTGAGCCACCGCGCCCGGCCGCCAGGGCTGTTTTAAACATGACTTATCTCAAATTTAGCAATAAAGTTCACTTAAGTCACATCAATGCTTCATCTTTTCTAATTAAGTGTTATCTCTCTTTTCCATGAACCTTTGGCAAAAATGCCCTTTGTGTTTAGCTACTGTCAAGGACAGTTTGGAAGCATTTGACCTGTTAAGGAAAATACAGCTGCTAGCTCCACTTATAGACATTGTGGCAAAGCTCTAATGAAAAAGCAACTTTAAAAATGTATATGTTTCTTCTAATAACTCATTTCACCGAATCAGTTTAATACTTTAATTTAGGTCTGAAAAGACTAAGGACAACATTTGGTGTGCATAGGTTTTTAAAAAGTTTGCCACAGAGATTTGGACAGAACAAAAACTATTATATTGACGTTATTATTTGTATTCCAAACCCTGTCTTTCCGCTAGTATTTAGGGATAGGAGCGTAAGTGTGTGCACCCGGGGTCATTTACTTTTCAAATGACAACTTAGCACCTTTGCTGTGAAAAGTCCTATTTAGGGACACAAAACAGGAATAGTAATGAAGAGGCCAGACTATCTGAAACTGAATCCTGGCCCTGCTGCCTCCGATTGTGTGACCTTGAATAAGTTACTTGGCCTTTCTATGCCTCAATGATTTCTCTATAAAATGAGGATAACATTAGTGCTGTCCTCCCGTAGCTGTTGCAAGGACTCATGAATTATTAATGTAAGGTGCATGATGTGTGCCAGACACATGGTAAGTGTGATGGAACTTTTAAATGTAATTCTCATCATAGTGATGTTGGTGATGATGATGAATATATTATGAAGAATAGAGAGGAAAAGAAAAGGGAGGTAGACATTTAAGTAACTAATTGTAATTCAAGGCAAAACAAAATGGGTTTGGTGATGGTCTGTTCCAGCACAGTTCCAGTTTACCCCTATTGTCACAGCATGATTATTAACTTCATCCCATTGCAGTCTCAAAATGGATCTACAGTCCTGTAAATAAGAGCAACCTGATATGAGAGGTCACAGGACGGACTTAAGGCTTCATGAAGGAAAAGACTTCTGAACTGACCCATAAAAGGAACAGGGGTAGAGAGGGAAAGTCATTTCTCTGTCCATTGCCTGGCTTTTCATGAAGGGGGAGCTAGAAGGGTGAAAGCTACATTTTCCTTTAGTTTTCAGCAGATCAGAAAAGAATTCCAAACAAGACTATATTAGTGTTCTATTGCCATGGTAACAATTTATCATAAAATTACTGGTATAAAGCAATATAAATTTATTCACTTAAATTCTGGAGGTCAAAAGTCAAAAATGGGTCCATGGGACTGCACATCATCTGAAGCTCTAGGGGAGAATCGGTTTCTTTGCCTTTTCCTCTTTCTAGAGGCTGTTCACATTCCCTGGCTCATAAGCCTTTTTTCCACTGTCTTCAAGACCCAAAGCCTAACCTCTTCTCTCCGATCTCTGCATCTGTCCTTACGTTTTCTCTACATATGTTCTGACTCCTGCCTCTTTCCTATAAGGACCCTTTTGATTACACTGAGCTCATCTGAATAATCCGGAATAATCTCTGCAATTTAAGAGCCTTAATTTAATCACATCTGTAAAATCCCTTTCACCCTAAAAGTAACATGTCCACAGGTTTCAGGAATTAGAACATGGACATCTTTTGGTGGGGGCGGTGTGTTATTCAGCCTACCATCGAGACTCATTTTTCTGGTATCAACAGTACAATATTTAATGTCAAATGTCATCCTATTAAAGATGAAAGGTTCAATATTTTAACAATCTCAGGCACAGGGCTGTCAGCTAACTGCAGTTTCCAACCAGAATCAGGAACTAACTGAGAAAATAGGGCTCCAAACTTTAATGTGAGTTTTTAGCTGTATGTTTAGGAGAATATCGGTGCAAGAAGTCCTCATTATCTGAGAGCAGCTGGTAATGGAAAGGATTTTAAAGTTAGACCCCTTAAAATAGGAAGAGAAATTCACAATAAATAATCATAAACAAGGTTGGCTGGTTCATTTTTTGACAAATGAAGTGTAACATTCTAAAAATATGCTTTCTGTACTTAACAACATTTAAATTACAACTTCAGTTGTGCTCTGATTTGTTGAACAAAGAGTAAAGTAAGTTGATTCTTTTAGTATGGTATTTTTTCAAAAATGACAGATCATGACTGCCTTCGTATTTGGCTTTCATAGAATGATCATTAAGAGTTATTTCTGAAAATACATTTGAGGGCTTTCCAGGTTTTCAAAGACCTCTCTTAACAATTCACCTCTGAATAATTTTGTTGTCATTCTTATTATATTCTTTATTTTTTAACAATTCTCATTCTGTGCCTTCATTTTTTATGGGTTTTGATTAAAGAATTTCTCCAATATTACTTTCATCAATTACATTAACAATATATTCACAATATTTCTTATTTCACTAATAGTTTATTTGAAATCATATTTGCATTGAACATCAAATCACACAATGAAAATAGGATACTAAAACTTGGATGGGCAAAGATGTTACTGTCGTTGCTAGGGCTGTGTACTCCTATTAACAGAAGAGGACTGCTTGAGAAGAGATTAAATTCAAAGTTTCAAATGAATTTTTCATTATATGATGCTTTTTTCTTCCCCATCCAATCTTTTTTATAATGGGTAAATCAAATAATAAATACCCAGGTAATCAATCTAGCCTTTCACTTGAGTAGAGATGTAATAATTTGGGGGAAAAAAAGTTGGGACTAAAAACTCCATTTAATTTGTCAAAATTATGTTTTTTATGTTACTATTATGATAATTACATTCAATAGAGTGGTGATCAATTTCTGACAATTTTTTCCTTACCTATAAACTCCATGATGGCAGTAATTATGTATATAATATTCACGATTTTGTCCCAAACACTAAGATACTGTTATAGAGTAGACAGTCGTTCAATTTTCAAGCAGGAAGTAAGATGTAAAATGTTCTAAAAGATGGTTATGTTGAGCGAGTACTCACTTATAGCTATAATATTTACTATAGAGAACTTGTTATATCCATGTGAGCCTAGAATTCATTGTAGAAAGTGAGAGAATTCAATAAAAATATTTGGTCACTAAGACTTAATGTAGAAAGAAGTATAATTTCTTCTCCTTATACTTTGAAGAATGTTCTTGGTGGTAATTCAAACTCAGCATTTCCCATATTTTTCCACTGAACATAGTATTATCCAAGATAGGTATTTGGAGAACAGGGAAATTGTTTCATCAAAAAATTTGTAAATAAACAACATACTATACCGTCCTCTTAAAGTTCTCTAAGTCTTGCTGCAAAAAAAAGAAAAATGTTTCATTGGCTATATTTATTTGATAAGGAGACCTCAACTCCCCCTGCCCCCCAGATACCAACAAGGACACAATGAGTATACTTAGAACCGTTTTTAAGTACTTCCTGAATTTTTCGCCTCTTCCCACGCCATGTCTATTATTTTGAGTTTTAAGAACTTGGCAAGTAGAGAATGGAGGGAAAAAATAGAAAAGTAGGTGAAGAAAAGAAGAGAAAAAAAAAGATGGAAGAGTGGAAATGTTCAATAAATACAGACGGGTGAACAAGAGGCTGCGCTCTGGAGCCAGGGTTGCAGGGAGAGGAGAGACAGTAAAACTGCTGAAGAAGAGGTGGGTGGTTGTCATCCACAGGAAGGCTTTTTCAGGAGGAAGCTATCCAGTGTTTAAGGATATGGTAATAAATATCTGTGGTTGTTTGCAGAGAACAGCTAAGAAAGAGTTGGTATTTTGGTCCTTCCTCTCAGAAAGCCTCTTGGATTCTTATCCAAATGAGTCTTCACCCCCCTAGAGTTTTGTCAGCCAGAGAGTTAAGGGACAGCCATGGAGATTTATGGACTTGCACTTAACATAGCTTACCCCACCTAAGTGAGTCCTTATAAAAATTGTTTATGAAATTGTATGTGTATTTGTGAATCTGTACGCACAACACATAAGATAAGATATGCATGCATGTGTGCATATGGAATAAATGTAATATACGTATGTAGGTCTTAAAGAAGAATAAAGCAAACACTTGTGTTCTCTATGACATATAAAGTTACAATATCTGGAGCCCACCATGTGTCTGTCCCTGATCAGTCCCTGATCACAGCTCACTCTATTCCCTACAGAGCTAAGCAGGATCCTGAAGTTTGTGTTCATCATTCCTCTGTGAGTTTTTAAAATTTATCACATAGTTACATACTCTTTATATATTTTTCTTTCTCTCTTTTTTTTTTTTTTTTTTTTTTAAGACGGAGTCTTGCTCTGTCACCCAGGCTGTCGTGCAGTAGTGTGATCTCAGCTCATGGCAACCTCTGCCTTCTGAGTTCAAGTTATTCTCTTGCCTCAGCCTCCCGAGTAGCCGAGTGCCTCTGGGACTACAGGCATGCACCACCATGCCTGACTAATTTTTGTATTTTGTAGAGACACCATGTTGGCCAGGCTGGTCTTGAACTCCTGACCTCAGGTGATCCACCGGCCTTGGCCTCCCAAAGTGCTGGGATTACAGGTGTGGGCCACTGCACCCAGCCCTATTATTCATTTTTGAACTTTAGATATATGACCTCCAACTGGAGGTGTCCTTCTACAACTTGCTTTTTTTGTTGTTCAACATTGTTTGTGAGATTTATCCATGTTGGCATGTCTTACTTTTCATATACTTTCACTGGTAAATTTTAATTGATTGCATGAACATATCATAATTTATTTGGTAATTCTCTATTATTGGACATTTTGATCATTTCCCCTGCTTTGGTCAATACTGCCATGAATCCACTCATCTGGAGCTTATACTTGGGGAATGGAATTATTTGATAAAACATACTTATATCTTGAACTTGGCTAGATGTGAAATTACTTTTCAAGGTGGACATAGCAATTTATACTCCTACCCACATTTTATAAAACTTGCTGTTTATTGTTACACTCAAGAACACTTGGTATTGTTAAAGTCATATCCAATTTGCAGCAGGGCAGCAAAATTTGCGCCATGATCAGCTGCTAGGAGACAGCTTGTGAAATTTTGAGCATACTCTCTAAAAACACATCTGCACTCGGTCTCTGTGAGTCAGCATGAGTTCAGCCCCAGCCAGTCTGTATGGTGTCCTGTCTTAGGAAACAATGTTTGAGAACAGAAAGATTTGCTTAAGATGTATCTTTGAAGTTGAAAGATAGCCACCACTCCAACCTGTGCAGGTATCTGCAAGACGGGGAGAAACCTCTGACTGTATGAGATGTACATGATCAAATCAATGGTGGATGGGGACTCATCTAACTTTATCGTTCCCTTTTCCTATTTGGTATTTGGAAACAGAACTAATCTCCATATATATATATATATTTAGAGAGAGAGAGAGAGTTAGCCCCTTGGTTTTTGGACATTTCAGTGTGGGTGGGAGTATAGGGGGCTATCTCAAAAAGGTAAATAGAGAATCTCACGAGGTATAAGGAAGAAAACTTGAAAGCTTAAGCGACTATCTGAAAAATAAGAAGTGTGATTGTGTTTATGCTGCAAACAAGTTTAACAAGTGTTTCCAAGTCTATTGTGCTTCCTATTTCATTCATACTAAATCCAATTTAAATTTCTCTGATAAACTGTACCCTAACCCAAAACTCTCATAACCAGCCAGCTTTATTTCTCACAACGCCCTCCAAAATTTCATCCTGTCTCATCAGTTTGGTCTCAAAGCCTTGTGAATATGCCAAGGCTTATTGTCAAGACTTTCCTTTTTCTGGCATGACCTTGTCACTTCCTTCTCTGATGTAAGTAGTCTGAGGTTATACTTAACAACTGTTCCTTAAATCATAATACCTGCAAGCCTTCACCACCCTTGCTTATAGAAATTCTAATAGATCTAAGCACCTTCCTTTTCTAGATATTCCCAGTATCTTCTTGTGGTGAATTATGAAATGTTTCTCATTCGTCTTACACTTCATGATTCCAAGGAAGCAGTACCTCAAAGCTCCCAGAGGTCAAACTTCATTTCCAAACCCCTTTCATCCAACAGTTGACCATGATCCATGTGGCATTGCCAATGATTTATTGCCGTTCTTCCCAGTGGTGAAACTGGACATAAACTATCACTGATAACTTTGCTGGAAGTCCTAATAATTCTGCAAGTCTATGACTCACCTGAACACCAATCATCTCTTTTTGAATTTCTAGTACTACTGCTGTCCTGCATGCTCTCCAGGATCCTGAAGCAAACTTCTGTCAGTGGCTCCATCCATTTCCTGGCTCCTTTTTGTGAAAATGGGGTGACTATCCATTAGTCAACACCCTCTTTGTAAAAGAAACCAAACATAAATTCAAGACAGTTTAATAAGTAAGTATTGACTCCTGTAACTGGCAAGTCTGAGCATGAGGTAGACTTTGAGCACATTGTGATCTAGAGTTTCTAACAGAGCTGTCATTCATACTCAGTTTTTCTATGACTCCGGGCTCTGCTTTCCTCTGTGTGATGGTTTCATTCTTATGCAAGCTTTTTTCCCACATGGTATGAAAAATGGTTCCTGTCAGCCTCAAGTCATTATTCTCTGTAACTTACTAACCAAAAGAAAGAGAGTCTCTCTCTTTTCCATTGTCTAGCTAATCTCATGAGGGACTCAGGTATTTCTGGGATCATATGTCTAGCCCTTGATTATCCCCCTTGCTGATCAGAAAGGTAAGTTATTGTGATAAACTAGGCCAGGTCTGGGACAGAGTCCTGTGGCTAGAGCTGGTGAACTATGTAATTGACAGACTTCCTCAGAATCACACCAGATGGAAGAGGAACATTTCCTAAGGAAATGGTGATGAATGAAGCATGCGTGCATGCATGTGTGTGCATGCAGACACATATACACACAATGTCCCGTGGAGTCTTCTTGACTAAGCCCAGTTAGGAGTCCTACACTACAGACTTCCATGGCCCTATGTATAAGAGCTTTTTAATGGTTTAAGCTCTATCTTTCTTACAGTAGGACTTGTCAAACTGTCACTCTCTAAGTTTTCCCTCAATGCTAGAAGGACTGTTTAGAAAGTTCTGGAATTAAGTGTGTAATGTGCCTGAAAAGTCGCTTTCTTCAAATAACTAGACCTTGGCACTAAGTATGCTTCACTGGCCCAGCTTCCCTTTCTGAGGTAAATTTCTTTTTGAGGAAGAGAAGCTTGAGGAAACATGAACCTCATTTAATAGGTTCCACTTGGGTCAGTTAGGCTTTTATGCATTTAAATCTCAGAGATCAAAGCGTCAGTGCCTTTCCCTCCTGGAGGCTCCTAAATATAAATGAACACATTGGGTAGAGTTGCTCCTAAATCCACCCACTAGCACCCAAGTCCTAGCTTTGGAAATAGATGGTGCCTCACTGTTTAACACTGTTTAACATAATCTGAGCCCCACGTTTCAAAATTCCAATAAGGTCCCATATTATTTTCCCGGGGCCCATTTAGATCCCTCCTGTATCTTTAACTTTTCCATTGTTTATTTCAGCTGACATTGCTATACAGTCTTCCTGAACTGTTAGGCTGTTATAGTCCTTACAATTCAGAACACCCATCCAGCACAGTCATTGTATGTTCAACAAGAATGTGTAGTTATCAAAAGAGCCATACCTTATACATACAATACTGCATACTGTATGTGTTTAATACATACTTTTCAATAGTCTTGAAGATATACTCGTTGGTCACTCATTTTATATATACATTTTTTAAGCTCACCAAGTTCACATAGTTCAGAAAATAATTCTGACCAATCAATTTCCTGAGAGATAGAGGAAAGCTCCCTGCAACACTCCCCATGATTTTCCTCAACTTTCTTGGAGTGAGATATTTATTGATTCATTTAAACTAATGCTTTTCAAACGGTTTCACTGACAATTAATTCCGCAAGACGTGTCTCAAAGTATTTCCAAAGAAATGTTTACTATTTCTCCCTTTGGGAGATTTACAAAGCACATTACCCTAATAAAGATTCTGAATATGACTGCGTTAGAGAAAGCTACTTAATTTAACACAGCACCTCACAGACTTATTCCACCAGAGAAATGAATTTATGTGAAACATGTATTAACCTCTTGTACATTTAGTGCTTGAGGAGCACAGTATGAGAAGTGCTAATATATTAAGAGATGTAGACTTTTTTAAATACATCAATTGCATCTCAATTGTTTTACCAGAAAAGAGTTACTTCATGTATGATGGAAAGAAAGGGATTAAAGTGTTAGGATGATATAAGAAAAAGGACATTTACCTGGGAGATCAATTTATCTGGGCCCTATGTCTATCACAGCACATTTATTGTGCAATTTCACTCCTGACCCATATTACCTTATTGATTTTATTCTTTGGTTCACTTCTTCATGATTTTTAATTTGTTATTTGGTTGTATTACCTGTGTTTAGGTTGTTTTAAATTCATCCTCTCATTTACTCAATAAAATTTTTTGAAAACATGTAACCTCTCTGCTTGCTGTGGTAATGAAAAATTAACAACAGATATGTGAAAATACCTCCCTAATTTTCCAGCCCACTGGGGATTTCAGTAAGTAATTACTGCAAGCTATAAAAATGCTAGGGTTTTCCAGAGAGTGCTGTCTCAAGCTCAAATAATCAGGTAAGTTTTCTTGGAAGAAATCGTATCAAAGACTTGAAAGATGAATGAGTGATGGTGAGGTGACCATCTGTCAGAGGCAGCGTTCCAAGGAAAGAGAACAACATGTGTTCTGCTGATAAGAAGCGAGAAAACACATGCTGGGTTCAAGAAACCTAACATTTAGTACGGCTACATCATTGAAGGGATTCAGGGAGGGGAATAGTAGATAGAAGATAGATGAAGCAGGGCTATCACACAGAGCTTATGTAGTGCTTTGCAAGTCATTTAAAAAAGTTTGGACATAAGGCCGGGCGCGGTGGCTCAAGCCTGTAATCCCAGCACTTTGGGAGGCCGAGACGGGCGGATCACGAGGTCAGGAGATCGAGACCATCCTGGCTAACCCGGTGAAACCCCGTCTCTACTAAAAAAATACAAAAAAAAAAAAAAAAAAAAAAAACTAGCCGGGCGAGGTGACGGGCGCCTGTAGTCCCAGCTACTCGGGAGGCTGAGGCAGGAGAATGGCGGGAACCCGGGAGGCGGAGCTTGCAGTGAGCTGAGATGCGGCCACTGCACTCCAGCCTGGGTGACAGAGCCAGACTCTGTCTCAAAAAAAAAAAAAAAAAAAAAAGTTTGGACATGATCAAATTTGCATTTTAGAAAGATAACATTTTCTACAATGTGAAGAATGGGTTGAAAAGGGATAAAACAGAGCAAGCAGATCAGTAGTAGGGGTGTGTTTAATAATCCAAGGAATAGGGGGCTGATTTTTAAATCGAATATGCATGTTTCTAAAATGGAACAATTCATATGAATGCCACTCTAGTAATTAGGTGTGGGAATGAAAAAGTAACAGTAGATATATGAAAATATCTTCTTAATGTTCATCCTCTTTCTGGCTCTCCTAGCTTCAGCTAATAAAATAGTGAGGAACAGCAGGAAAGCAGGGTCAACAAAAAGGGGCAACAGTTATCACCACACATTGGTATATGCTAAAGACATGGTAAGTTGTAGAGGACTACGTGCTCGCAAACGAGACGTTCCCGATAAGTCCTGCTCTTGCAAATGAAGCAGGGCATTGGGGGCTTATGTGTAAACATCTTGAAAATCCAGAAAGTCAGGGAAAGGTCAGAAAAACAACAATGTGTCTTGTGACTTGGCAACATTCCACAAACGACTGTATAAAATAAAGCAGAGCGCGCCATTGGAGGCGGCCCATATGTTTGTCTTCTCTTGTGTTCTCTTGTGTGTTCATTCCTTTGTTTAGGAAACACGCGGACCCCAACAGTAAGTAGTTGATCTGTGGAACAAATATGTGTAGCTTATACCAGTGTCTGTCTATCCTGCCTGCTCAATAGCCAGAGAGCTTTTGAAAATTCTGATACTAGGACAGAGATTCTGATTCAATTCAATTCTGATGATCTGGTTTGGGGTCTTATAAACATCCCCAGGTAGGATTAGAGGGCATGAGTGAGATCCAATAAGAACCAATGAGTCTACAGATAAATTCAGACCTATCTATTTTAGCTTTGTTAATTTATATTCCATAGTCAAAGATAGTTTTTCTCAAACTTTAGCAGGCATTAGAATTACATGGGAGGCTTGTGAAACTCAGATCTATGGGCCCCACTCTGAGAGTTTATGATTCAGTAGGCCTGGGTGGGACCTGAGAATATACATTATAACGAGTACTCAGGTGCTGCTGTTATTGTTCCAGACACCAAGATTTCAGAACCATAAGTCTAAGAACCACTAGTCAGAAATAAGAACTTCATAATTTCCTTTTTTCTAGTGGAACAATATTTTCTTATTTTATTCTTGTATTTATGTAGATATTTGGAATTGTTTCAGTTTCACACCTGTGCACTGCACACCAAAATGGAAACAAAATTGAGAAACTATGATATGCTTTTATTTTATTATAGACATGAGAAGTAAATACAGGGCTTAGAAGAATTTCCTCAAAATATTTTCTATGCTGAAATTTCTTTTGAAAAATTTATTCTGATTCAAATAAGGAAGGAAACCCACATTTTAAACATGATGCATATGCAGTGGGAGAAAATATAAAATAATCTGATGATTCACCACTGTTCATGATTTAGCAAAAGCTTGCCCACCATAGTTACTAGAGTGGCATATCTGCCTTATGTTTCTCTCTGAAATGAGTCTACAGCTTATGGCAACACCCAGTACCTGGGGCGAACTGGCTGGCTCACAACTCACAGAATCAACTACATCGTAGTCTGTGCTAATTAGTTATTTTTATGTGACATTATTGTTGTTCTGATTTTTTAGGAACCTTGGTTAGTTTATAAAAGACTGTTTCTTAACAGCAAAATATTACCAAGAAAAATTTGATTTCATAGTCAAGTTGACATGTTTCTCAAATGCACACAATCATTTCAAAGTTTTAATTAAAAGTAAAATCTACCTTAAAAAAACTGTTCATGGATTAATCACATCAATTATAATTTAGAAATTATATACAAACATGTGTTGCTAAATTGGGAAAAGTTCTGAGAGACATACTGTTAAGGGATTTTTTTGTACAAACATTATAGACTATACTTCCATAAACCTAGATAGCCTACTACACACTATGTTAGATGGTATAGCCTATTGTTTCTAGACTACAAACCTGTACAGCATGTTACTGTAGTGAATACTATAGTGAATATTGTAGTGAATACTGCAATGTTAATACAATGGCAACTATTTTTATGTCTAAACATAGAAAAGGTATAGTATAAATACGTTATAAAAGATAAAAAATGGTACGCTTGTGTATTGATCTGTTCTCACACTGCTATAAAGAACTACCTGAGACTGGGTAATTTATGAAAAAAAGACGTTTAATTGACTCACAGTTCTGCAGGCTGTACAGGAAGGATGGCTGAGAGGCCTCAGGAAACTTAGAATCATGGAAGAAGGCAAAGGGGAAGAAAGCATGCCTTACCATGCTGGAGCAGGAGAAAAAGCATGAAGGGGGAAGTGCTACACGCTTTTAAACAACCAGATCTCGTAAGAATTCACTCACTGTCACGAGAAGAGCAATGGGGAAATCTATCACCCTATGGTCCAATCATCTGTCACTAGATTCCTCCCCTAACATTGGGAATTACAATTCAACATTGAAATTTGGGTGGGTCACAAAGCCAAACCATTACAACCTATACACGACACTTACCATAAATAGAGCCTACAGGACTGGAAATTGCTCTGGCTAAGTTAACGAGTGAGGCCTGGCACACGCCTGTAATCCCAGGACTTTGGGAGGCCAAGGCAGGAGGATGACCTGAGGTCAGGAGTTTAAGACCAGCCAGGCCAACATGGTGAAACCGTGTCTCTTATTCGAAAAATACAAAAATTAGCCAGGCACCGGTGGCTGGCACCTGTAATCCCAGCTACTCGGGAGGCTGAGGCAGGAGAATTGCTTGAACCTGGGCAGTGGAGGTTGCAGTGAGCAGAGATTGCACCATTGCACTCCAGCCTGAGCGACAAGAGTGAAATTCCATCTAAAAAAAAAAGTTAAATCCCAGCACTTTGGGAGGCCGAGACGGACGGATCACAAGGTCAGGAGATCAAGACCATCCTGGCTAACACGGTGAAACCCCGTCTCTACTAAAAAATACAAAAAATTAGCCGGGCAAGGTGGCGGGCGCCTGTAGTCCTAGCTACTCGGGAGGCTGAGGCAGGAGAATGGCGTAAACCCGGGAGGCGGAGCTTGCAGTGAGCTGAGATCCGGCCACAGCACTCCAGCCTGGGCGACAGAGCGACACTCCGTCTCAAAAAAAAAAAAAAAAAAAAAAAGTTAATGAGTGAGTGGTGAGTAAATGCGAAGGCCTAGGACATTATTGTACATTACTGTATATTTTATAAACTGTATACTTAGACTACACTAAATTTATAAAAATATTTTTATTTCCACAATAATTTTACCTTAGCTTATAAAGTAACTTTTAACTTTATAAACATTTTAATTTTATACTTTTTTACTCTTTTGTAATAACATTTATCTTAAAACACAAACATTATACAGCTGTAGAAACAATGTCTTCTTTCTTTATGTTTTTGAAAGCCTTTTCTTATTTTTAAATTTAAATTTCTTTTTTTTTTTTTTCTTTTTAAACTTTTTTTGTTAAAAACCAAGACACAAACACACACATTATCCTAGGCCTACACACAGGGTCAGGATCATCAAGATGTCACTAGACAGAATTTTTCAACTCCATTATAATTTTATGGGACCACTGTTGTGGATGTGGTCCCTCATTGACCAAAATGTCATTATGTGGTACACGACTATATTAAATTATAATACGAATTATTAGAAATTTAAATTTTTTCATAAAATTAATTCTTAAGGAATATAAGAGCCACAGTGTCAAAGGTCTTAACATTACCCTTTCTGCTTAGCATGTAACATTTCTTGTGCCTATTGGTGAATGAAGCCTTATGGATAGGAAGAAATTTTCATACTGAATAATTTACCAAAAATACACTTTTTCAGAATAAGTTTGGCATGTTTTTTACATACCATACATTTTTTGTACCAATATCATTTTTAGCAGTAACAAAATGAAATCTACTCAATGCCCCAAAACATAATGATCACTATAGATTTTACTTCTAAAAATACACCAATATGAAATATCACAGGAAGTATGGATATAAAAGCAAAACTCTCAAAATAAAATGAAATGTTGCAATTTTGAAGTTAAAGAGCCAACTGACTTCTTCTCAATTAAAAAAAAAATCTGGCTAAGCAGATGGATACTGTACTGAGAGCCCCAAGGCCAACAGACTTGGCTTTATTGGACCATGACCATTAGCCATAGCTTTGCCCTTCTCTTGTCGTTAACTCATATTACTTTACCAAACTGGAATATTCTAAAAATAAGGTAACTATTATATGAGTTTTTGGGAGCATCATAAAAACTGACAGGAAAAGCCAACAAACCAATACTTTTTATTACTTATCATTCCAGATTGTCACCAAACAACATGAGAAGTTTTCATCATGATGCTTGCCGAATTTCATCTTTACCCCAATTTTTCTTGATACTCCCGTCTTTAATAAGTTGGTCCCTGTAACCTCCAAGATTCCTTATGAAAGAAACAATATTGTTTCCACATTCTCACTATTGTGAAAACATGCACTTAAGAACTCATAATTTATCCAGAGCAGTTTCAAAATATCAGGGTAATGGAAAATTATTTTAAAATACTTTAAAATTGTAGACAAAAACCCTGTAGCCTCTGTAAGCTCCTGGAAAACATTACTGTTGATTATTTAAATTATTATTTGTGTCAGAATTTGTGGAGTATTTAATTGCCAGCCAAGTAAAGAAACATTTACTACCAGTACCAGTACAAGACATTGTGCTAGATACTTTTTGACACAGATTTAATTTCATTCTAAGTACATTCATTATCTATCATTACTTATTCATAGCTTAAGAGGATATATTTTAACTCAAAACAATAATAGAAAGCCTCAATGGTTAAACATATTTCCAAATTAGCCATTAATAGAATGTAAAGATTGCATTTTTACAATAAGGAAAAATCTATGACTAGAATTAGACATTGAGACAAAATAGGATGTTATTAGATATTACTTTTTGATATTTTAAGTATTTATGCCAACAATAGTGATAAACTTGAAATATTTGTCTCTAGCCAATACGACAAATGCATGGTGAAGCTGGAGTCCCAAGAAAAGCTGTATAATATTATTTATGGTTTTTGGAAGTGGCTATAGATTGATAAATAAGTAATTTAATCATAGCACTGTAGAACAGGAAGAGAATAGAAATAATCTACTTCCACACTCTTATTTTACCCACGAAGCGCAGAGCTAGTACCAGTAATGCTGGTAGGTATACTTTTGTTGTATCTATGCTTGAAGTACAGATAGCACATCTGATGACACATTCTCATATAGTATAGCATAAACTTGGAAAAAGTTTATTCCTGGCTTTGACGTTTTTGTGTGCTGGTGTTGTTTGTTAATGCCCAGAGATCCCATATAATACATCTGAATGGAACCCAGGTATCTGCAATTTCAATAGGCACTCATAGTGATTGTGATGCAAGTCATCTTTGGCTAGTACTAGGGAAATACAGAACTATAGAATCTTAAAGTTCTAAAAAGGGATTTTACATTGAGTAAGCACACTTTTCCAAACAACTCACAGTTGTTGTTGTTGTTGTTGTTTTCTTATTCAAATATGTTGCTTTTTCTCTTCCTTTGTCAACTCTAAGGAAAACGGAATGTTGTTTAAACAAGAAGCATGGAAGACCCTAGAGCAGTACCTTTGACTCACTTCCCGCACTTGACCAAGAATCAGAATCACTTGTAAAAATACACATTCATAGGCCCTTTTCTTGGAGAGTCTTATTGATGGGAAGATATATGGTGGGATACACAAATCTCCAGTTTTCAGAATCACTCCTGGTGATTTTGTTAACTCACCCAATTTGAAAGCCCCGTCATGATCTGTTATATCGGAATATGTTTCAGTGGTTCTCAACTTTGGCCTATAGGATTAACTAAGGGGATCTGTGAAACCTAGAATGTTAGAATCCAACTCCAGAGCTTCTGAATGTGTAGGTCTGGGGTCAAGAATTTGCATCTCTCCCAAGTTCCCAGGCAATGCTGCTGATGTTTCAAGGATGACACTTTGAGAACAATTGGGCTAGATGTTGCTGTCCTGAAGCAGATAATTAATAGGAAAGTGCCTACAAGTTGCTGCAATACCTCTGCCAAAACCCACAATCTGCCTCCTGTTGTCTAAGAACAATAATATGCCCTCTACTTCTTTTCTTTCTTCCAAATCTCAAGCAGGTGTTTCTGATTAGTGGAACCCAAACTGGAACCTCCTGGTAGAGATTCTGGTGTATGCAGTTCCCAGGCTTCTAGCTGTTACAATGTTTGGGTGCAGCTGGAGCTAGACTGGAGGCTAGGAGAGGGAAAATGGTGTTCAGTCACCAATATACAACGTAGCACAAATGTGCGGGTAGGTTTTCGCAGTAGTTGGCCCCAAGCTAAGGAAGTCAGTTAATGCCTGACCGTACTCCAAATGTTAAAGGGCTAGTAGGATCTGAGGGTCTGGAAAATGGAAAAAAAATGTAAGACACTTAAACGAGAGAAAAGAATTTTAGAATTAGGTGATCAGGATGAGACCGGACTGACCAACATGACTAGTAATATAGACTCAATCAAGGCCAAAAAGAAATCTGACCAATGAAGAAAGGCATTACACTTTTGACAATGCACCCAAATGTAGAATCCTGCAAAAGACCTGGACATCTGAAAACTATTATTATATGTATAAATGATCAGTAGACAGAACAGGAATTGGAAGCAAAAACAGATTGCAAGAAGGGCCGCAAATCTGTGTTAGAGAAAAAGTATGCACAGAATAAGGCATACTTCAAGTGAGAATACAAGAGAGAAAAGAAAACTGAAAGCTGACCTGAATATACAGAGGTCTCACATTCACCAGGTAAATGAATGCATTCATATGCAATGACAAAAATGAAAATAGGAAAAATATTTCAGGACATAGAAAGAAATGAATGTTAAAGGTGTAACTATAGAGGAAAACAGCAGCTAAGGCAAGAAGCATAGTGTTCACAATTAGCGTCCAGTGAGTGGAAAGAAGTAAATTATTAAGATTCTGTTTAGCTTGACTGACTTCTGCCAGGCCTTCATTCATACAGACATCATTTTTAAAATCAGGTATTAAAACAGAGAATAATCCTGAGATAAAAGATTCAGTTTTACAAATGAAACTAAACAGGGACATTGAAGCTGTCATTGATTTGGATAGCCCAAGGTAACCAGATGATCACATTAGCACAGAACAAGATTTTCAATCACTTGGTTCTTTTCAATTTTCTCTTGAATCCTTATCTTAGTTATAGTTTAGGGAGATTTAAAAAATGCAATATTCTTTGTTCTCAGTAAATTAAATAAACACCCTACATTGCTGCAATATCTAAACATATTTTAGCTTTCATTTAAGCATTTAGAAATGCTTAGGTAGAAGAAATCACAAAATAATAAACATAGATGTGACCACATTAAAATTTAAAACCTTTTAATGCTAAAACAAAAACAAAAAAAAATGATATGTATTAGAAGAGAAGGGTGCCTAGGATAGCTACATTGTGTGAACAAAGCAAATTGCAGCATAATATGTGTGGTTTTCTCACATCTTGTAAGATTAAAAAATGAATATGGAGAGACAGACCTTAAACTGTGAATTGGGTATGTCTGGGGGTGAGGCAGGAAAGGGAGGAAGGGGGCTTAAACTTTTTACTTTATACAGTTCAGTTCCACTCAAATATTTTATAATGAGCCTTTTGTTTTATAAATATAAACGATTGATCACTTAAGTATTCAATATTAAAATATTGGATTGTGGAATGTTGGTTATTTGTACATTTTCATGACTCCCCTGGAATTAGGATCTTCTCAGTAGCATTTTATAACAAAAAGCAATGGAGTGATATCTGCTGAATGATGAGGAAAAAAATTATTTCACAGAAATGTCACAATAACTTAAGGCATCAGAAAGACTTTTTCCAATGAGCAAGGACTCAAGAAATACATTTAGCATGTACTACTAAATAAGACATCCATCCATGATGCACACACACATATATATAATTCATTAATTAGAAATCACTGTGCTGAAGACCAGTGGTGAATGTAATCATTAGAACGTGGAAATAATGCTAAAATAATATGTACTGTCATTACAGAAAATAACATAGAAATTACAATTCTTGAAATAAATCTACATAACAAAAATAATAATTTCTCTATAAAAGACCAAAACAAAAATTATACAGTGTCTCCCTAAAGTGGTAAAATTGAGACGGGAAGAAGCATAATCGCAAAAGTGTCCTCATTTATAATGCATGACGTGCAGTGAGTGCTGTGATGTGCTACCCGGATCCGTCTTCAGGAGTGACACACATTTCCCCAGCTGCCTGGAAAGTTGCTGGGTGTGCTGCCTGGTCAACAACTCTCCATCTTCAGCTGTCTTCAGGCAATGCCTCATTTGAAGTGACACATGGCCCAAGGTCACAGTCCCTTCTAGGGACAAGGCAGTATGCAGTGACTGGTCATCTGGGTCCACTCGCCAAAACTCTGAAGGATTGACTGTCTAAGCTTCAGAGCTCCTTGTGAGTTGCTAAGGACTTTACTGAGGTTGCATAACAACCCATCTTTTCTGCTGCCCAGTCCTGTTTTCCTCTCTTCCTTCTCACAGGTGTTGATTTCAAGAGCAATTCCCTCAAATCTTCCTGTACTCAAATCTCCATCTCGAAAAATATTATGGTAGGTTCTGACTCTTATAATAAGGTTAATGAGAAACGAATTCAATATAAATTATTGAAAAGTAAAAGATTACTTTTTAAAAAAAAATGCGCAAAATGAACAAATGTAAAAACTCACTGAATTTCATAAGGGGATCAATAAAAGATCAATTAATAATAAAACCTTTAATCCCCCCATCTCAACAATCAAAACCTTGAAAACGTAATGGAATAATTTTGAATAGCAAGTAAAAGTAAAACATCATGATAATAAACTTAAAAAGAAAAGTATGTGATATATAGAAAATAAATGTAAAATTTTAAAAGAAGAGGATAATGAGGAGGAAGGTCTTACCCTACTATTGATCAAAATGTCATAGAAACCTAAGGTAATTTTATCAATTTATTATTGGATGTGGAATAGATAAAGATATTATGAAATAGACAAGCCTAAAAATAAACTCAGGCATATATAATTTAGTTTGTGATCAAAGTAGCAATTTATATAAGTGGGGAAAGAAGAAACTAGCCAAGAATAGTGTTGACATGAGTGACTAACCATTTGCAAAACATTAAGTCAGATGTTTAAGCCATCCCGTCTAAATAAGGTTAAGCCTTAACTTTCCACTTGAGCCTTTGATTCCCACTCTTCCTGTCCCCTCTGTAACCTCATACTATTTATTTTTCTCATATATTTTTCTGTATCTTCTGTCCCTCCCTCTCCATTCCGTCAACATGTAAATATGCTTAAGCCTTTTCTATCTTCAACAAACAACCAACAATAAGGAAATAAAACCTCTCTCAACCCCTCTAGCTCTTGGAGCTTCCACCATGTTTCTTTCCTCTTGTTGACTGAAACAGCTTCCTATTGTTACTGTCTTAGCTGCTTCTCCTGCAGTCACTTCTGCTTATAGCAGCTTGTTGTTTGCCCCCATGTCTTAGACTCAGTCCCTAGAGACAGATTCTGAGACAGAGAATTTGGGCCAAAGGGTTTGTTGGGTATGCTCTCAGGAGATGCTCTTGTAAGGACATGAGGCAGGCAGGATTAAACAGGGGGAAGGAGATCTCCAGTGTGTTTCCTCCTGAGGCCTCAGTTGATCCTGTGAGGGAGGATTGGAATTCTTCCAATTAAGACAAATCTCACCATACAGTCATTGACCTGGGCTGCCTCTTGCATGGCAGTTCTGCAAATGGGGGCACCTACCTCTGGTGGATGGCAATTCCCAGAGAAGGAATGAGGTAATTGGCTCTACAGAGAGGGTCTGGATGAGCAACATAGTATGCACTACAACTAAACTTTGAGAGGTTCACAGCCACCTCCTTCCTAAATACTATCTTCCTACCAGGGCAAAACTTCCTGGGATCCTAATTAGTCTTGTTTCCTGGGAAATTATGAAAAGAAGTGTCAGTTGGATGAACTATAACCTCTGTTGCTGCAGCTGATTTCAAAACTGTAACGGATACCATCTTCCTGTACCATCCATTCGAGGTTCCCTCTCCCTCAGCTCACACTTCCGCTGATCTAGGAAGTTTGCCTCATTAGGTGTTGCACACACACCATCATTCTTGAGCAGTTTGAGCTCCGGGGTTGCTATTCTCTGGCCATGGCAGATGTATTTTCCTACATACCATTAAAACTGGGCATGGCAGCACCAAAGAAACCCAAACATATCCCATCCTGCCCTCATTTGGTAGCAGCTACCCTTCCTCCTCCTGAAGACCATATCAATTACCTTATCCAGGGTGGTGCCTCCTTTCCTTTCCTGCTGGTTTCTTGGCACAAGGATTCTGGAAGACTGAGTAGCAGTAGTAGTCTAAAATTCAATGGTACTGTTATAGGAACCAGAATTTCCAGACATGTAGAATCTAAAACGTATAGGACAAAACACCAGTTCCCTCCAAGTGGATCACTGGGAGTAATGGTTATCAGCACCACTCCAACTTTAATCTTTCAGTTCCCAAGCCCTTGAATTCTACCTCTGGGAAACAAAGCTCCATATGATGATTGTTGATTTAGGCTGTATGTGACACCCTGGAGGGTGACGCCCATTCTCATATCCTTTCTAAGTTGGCCCTCAGCTATGCTTTTAAGAAGCCAATCTGCCAGGTGTGGTAGTCCACACCTGGAGTCCCAGCTGCTTGGGAGGCTGAGGCCAGGAGCATAGCTTGGGTTCCTGAGTTCTGGGCTGTAGTGTGATATGCCAATTGGGTGTCCAGGTTACGTTCAATATCACTATGGGGACCTCCCAGGAACAGGCAACCACGAGGTTAACTAAGGAGGGGTGAACCAGTTCATGTTGGAAATGGAGCAGGTCAGAACTCCTCTGCTGACCAGTGGTAGATCACATGTGTGAACAGTCAGTGCACTCCAGCCTGGGCAACACAGAAAGACCCCTTTCTCTCTCTCTCTCTCTTTCTCTCTCTTATTTTTTAAAGAGGCCAGTTTAAATCTACCAAGCTGATTTCTTCTGAGTTGGGCAGGATATCATAGGAGCAGTGGATGCCTTGATCTCAGAGAGGACCAGGAGTAGACTGAGGCAAGAGAGGCACCTGGAATGCAACATTTAAGGAGCCACTCAATCTCAGGATTGTGCCACTTATCTCAAGCTGTTTCTCATTCCATACAAAATGGCTGACCAGGTCCATCACTGGGAACTCTGCCCATCCAGAAGTTTTCCTCTCACTGTCAATGAAAAAAGTTAGACTCTCTAAATAGTTGAAGAGATTTATTCTGAGTCAAATATGAATGATCACTGGCCTGTGACACATTCCTCAGGAGGTCCTAAGAACATGTGCCAAAGATGGACGGGCCACCACTTGGTTTTATACATCTTAGGGAGGCGTAATGCATCAATCAATACATGTGAGATGTACATTGGTTTAGTCCCAAAAGGCAGGGCAACTGGAAGTGGAGGCTTCCAGGTCATAGGTAGAGTCAAAGATTTCCTGATTGGGAATTGGTTGAGAGAGTTATTATCGATAGAAAGGAATATCTGGATTATGATAAGGGGTTGTGGAGACCAAGACTTTATCACTCAGATGAAGCCTCCAGGCAGCAGGTTTCAGAGACAATAGATTGTAAATGTTTCTTATCAGACCTGAAGAGTCTCTTTTATCAGTAATTACAAA
The DNA here is from genome assembly GCF_003255815.1 of Theropithecus gelada. NCBI lineage: Eukaryota > Metazoa > Chordata > Mammalia > Primates > Cercopithecidae > Theropithecus > Theropithecus gelada. Next base: position 123,911,512 of record NC_037670.1, on the reverse strand, counting down.
AGGGAAGGGGGTATAATGAGGTATGTCTGGCTCCTCCTTCTCATCATGGCCCAAACTAGTTTTTCAGGTTAACTTTGGAATACCCTTGCTGAGAGGAGGGGTCCATTCACTTGGTTTTAGAGTTCAGAATTTCATTTTTGGTTTATATTACCGATGACTTGCAGGGCCAGGCTTGAGATAGATTATAGTGTAGAAGGATCCACTTCTAGCTTGAACCCACCGTAATAATTTACCCATCTATTAATCCTGTTTGTCCTTTTCCTCTCTCAGTAGTTGCCATAGGGGTTTCCTGTGAGGCAGCAGTCATAAGCAGAGGGAAACAAGCTGTTCAACCCTGGCAGATGACTGGGGAGCTCGGCCCCATGTCATGCAGTTTACTTGTGCATTCAGCTTTCTGGATCTGTCATGCTCAACTCCAGATGTACCAATTCCACTTGGCAATGGATTGCTGCTGGGCTTTTTTGAGCCCTTTATGACTTGGTGATTTAGACAGAATAATGCTCATGAGGAAAACACTAGCCACGTGGTTACTTGATGGCCTAGTGTCAGATGCCCTCATTTATTAGGCTTGCTGTAAAATCCATACAGTGTTTGATCCCACTGCAGGTAACTCTAGCACTAGACTCCCAGGTTGTATGGCCTGAGTGACAGAGTTGTTCGCACTGTAGCCTAAACTTGTTCTTTCCTGGAAAACTCTTTCCTGTTCTTGTCTCCACTCAAATATGGCAATTTTTCATGTCACTCTCTGTGGTAAATAGGTTAATCAGTATTTCCAGTAGTAAAGCTCTAAAATACCTACTCAGCATGGTGATTTTGTTTTGTTTTTAGTTGTGGGGGATGCAAGATGCAATCAGTTGCCCTTTATTTGTCCTCACACACCCAAGATTACTGGATCCCTAAAAAACTTTACCGATTTGACAGTTTGTTAACATTGTAGTGTGTATCTACCACCCGATGGCGTGCATGAATCTATTAAGTTTCTGACATACTGTTTACTGCTCGCTCATCCCATGAGATTAAAATAATACCTCTGTGAAATGTCCAGATAGTTAAAGTTCCTTCAGACTCTGATAGGCAAGTGGAGAGCTAACAGTGTCCTGAAACAAGACCATTGTGTGTTGTCCATTACACATGAATTCAAACCACTCCTCATCCTACTTCTCATATGAATGGGAAAGAAGGCATTTTCCAGGTTAATGGCTACATAGTATGTGCCAGAGGCTATGTTAATCTGCCACAGCAAATACCTTGCTGACAGCTGCAATTGAGACTACCATTTGATTAAGTTTATGGCAAGCCACTAGCAACCACAATGATTGATCTGATTTTTGCAAATTAAATGGGTATATTACATGGATAATCACCTCTGCCTTGTTGAAATTTCTGGGGGTGGTGTTCCTCCTGAGACAATTTTTTTTAATTAAATAAAGTTATTATCAGGGCTGAAGGTAGGGGCTGAAGGCAATTCACACTAGTCCATCACGATAACTTTCACCTCACATGTCAAGCAAACAAAATAAGGGGTTGGGCCCATCATCAAGTATGTCCATTTCAAAAGCAAATACAGGGACCAGAGAAGTAACCATCAGATGGGTCTGTGGACCCAGTGGACCAAGTATGAGGCAGACCTGTCCAGGACTTTATTTATTACCTTTCCTCCTATAGGCACCCATACTAACTGGGAGAGCGAGAGAATCCTGGCACTTTGTGTCTCCAGTTTCAAAATCCATTCTTACCCCGACAACCCTTCAGAAAATCCGGAAAATCTTTCCACAATACATAGTTACCTGAGCAAATGGCTATGATCCCCTAGGGAAGTTGTAAGTGATCCTGAATAGAACTGCAGTTTTCTAGGTTCTTTCCCCATTTGGACCTGGCTTCTCCTTTGTTCATTGCTTGGATTTAACCCTTAGTATGATCACCTGCCAGGGAAGTAGGAATAGAGTTTAAAGAGGGCAAACACTGCTTTGTGAGCTGCTGATGTATTTGACACCTCTGCATCATCTTCAAGCAAGGGGGACGGCCACTATCTTTTAATAAGAAGGAATGCGCCACATCTTCAGGCACAATGGTTTCATGGAACTCTGAGCGTTCAAGATATTCAAAACCATTTATCCCTTCCAGGGTCTCTGCTTTTCCTATTAGGGCTCTATCAGTATACAGAAAAAATTTCAGAGCTGAAAATTTAAGCTCTTTGAAGTTCCTCTACTCTTATAAATAAATCATGAGCCTGATCCTCTCCTCCCTCTGGCTTTAGGAGATTAGGATTTTCATAAAACTTGCCAAGGAGTCCCTCTGACTCTCATATTTTGTCTTTAATTGGTGATTTCTCACCTCAAGCCCATCTTTATCTTTCTTCAATGATAATCAGCTGTAGCCACCCAATTTCAGAATGTATTTTAACTCATTCCTGTCTAGTGTCAGAAATATTCCATTAGTCAGCATATCCTTTTCTACTGGTATTCTATCCCAGCTCACCATCAGTGAAAGTTTTAACAATTGTACCATCATAGCATGGCAGGAGCTATCCATACTACAACTACTACCAGTAATGGGGTCCTCATTGCCAGCTTGCCAGTGAGAGATCCACCTCCAAAACCCAATTTAGAGTCTACTTTGTAGGACTACTTCTTGTACCAGCTAGCTTAGATTAAATTTCCTGAAATTGACTCTGATATGAGAAATTGTGAGCAGAAAGTTTATTGGAAATTATCCTTGGAAGATTCACTTGTAAGAAAGTGATGAAGGTAGAATTGGGCAGACGCAGAAATTGACTCATACTGCAAGTACAATTGCAATCTCAGCTAAAGCTATAAGAGCTATGAAACTGAGATGGCTTTTCAGACTTATCACCAATTGAGAGAAGAGGGGTCTTTTTATTCTCACATCAGCAAGTATTTGGTCACAGGCCATCCTGGGGGAGGGTATAACTCTAGGCAAGTAGTCCTCTGTTGGCTGAAGGCAATTCTCACTGAGGGACACAGCTGAGGACTAATAACGGATATTCAGAGCAGCCGCGGATGGATGTTTGGGCCCTGTAGAGATCTGGGTGGAGCATGCCAGTCTCCTCCACTACTTCACTGATCCACCGAATCTATGCCTGTCTTGTTGCCAAAGACAATGAATACTTTTTAGATTTTTATCTCACTTGTCTTTATCCCAACATTAGGTTTTGTGGTCATTAGTCTCATCTTGAAACACTCTTTTTCTGGCTTCCCTGAGACCATTTCCTTGCCACAATAACCTCTTGGTTTTTCTGTCTAGTCACTGCTTTGTCTCTGCTGTTAGTTCTCTTTCTCTGCATATTTCTTAGATGTTGTTTTTCTCGGGATTCTGTACAAAGCTCTCCTCATTCCCAGCCAGTATCACACAATTGTGTAGAATCAATTTCAGTCCATGTAATGAGGACTCCTGAATATAGATTATACGTTTATACTGATTGTATCTTAAATAGGCATCTTGCTTTCTGGATATTTGGAAAAGCCACATTTAGGCTCAACATGTCAACAATGGAAACTATCTTCTTTTGTTAAAGATGGGCTCATCTTTTCAGGTTTTCTATCTTGGCGAAAGTCATCACCTTCCAACAATTACTTTAACTAGAAACCTGGGAGACTTCTTTGCTCACTCTTGTTCTCAAATTCAATATTCTGTTTCACCAAGTGCAGCTGATTTTACCTCAAGTCTATTTACTTTCCTTTACTTCATTTGCCCATCTTTGATCAGACTATGTCAACAGCCTTCTAATTGGCGCCCATTACTATTATTCTGAAATTCAAACTTCTTGTGGAATTTTCAGTCTCTTTATTATCTTGCCACTCCTTATTCCCTACAGCCTATTTCTCACCACTTCTCAATTTCTACTGTTTCTATTTATCTCTGACCTTTGTCTGGACAATCTATTTTTAGCTCTGAGATTTTAGTTGTTGCTCACCTTTGAAGAAATGCTAGTAAGCATAGCTTAAATAGTATAGTATATTGGTTAACAGAATGTGTTCTGAAATTAGAATCCTTTAGGTCAAAGGCTCCACTGTGAATTAGCTGTAAGCCCTTTGACAACTTACTAAATCCCTTTGAGCCTGAGTTTCTTTCTCACAGATTTGTGATGAGAATGATACAAGAGAGCACATGTAACATATTTAGATTATCCTATGTGACAAATAATGCACTAAACAATGTCAACATGAATACATGGAAATGAAACAACTTACACCTGAATAACTCCTGGGTGAATATTAGCATTAAGGCAGAAATAAAAAAGACTTTGAAATTAATGAAAATATGGATAGAACTTAACAAAATATCTGGGATGCCCCGAAAGCAGTGTTAAAAGTTTATAACCCTAACTGCCTTCATCAAGAAGTTAGAAATATCTCAAATGAACAATGTAACTTTGCACCTAAAGGAACTAGGGAAAAAAAGAAAAAACCAACCCCAAAGCTAGCAGAAGAAAATAAACAACAAAAACTGGGGCCGGGCGCAGTGGCTCAGCCTGTAATCCCAGCACTTTGGGAGGCTGACGTGGGCAGATCACGAGGTCAGATGTCAGGCATCCTGTCTAACAAGGTAAAACCCTGTATCTACTAAAAATACAAAAAATTAGCCGGGCATGGTCGCGGGCACCTGTAGTCCCAGCTACTCGGGAGGCTGAGGTGGGAGAAGGGCGTGAACCCGGGAGGCTGAGCTTACAGTGAGTGGAGACTGCGCCACTGTACTCCAGCTTGGGCGATAGAGGGAGACTCCATCTCAAAAAAAAAAAAAAAAAAAAAAAAGAAAGAAAAAAAGAAAAAAGAAAAAGAAACAAGAAGAAATAACAAAAACTAGAGAAGAAATTAAGAAAATTGAGATGCAAAATCTTCATACAAAAGATCAATGAAATCAAATGTTCGTTCTTTGAAAACATAAATAAGATTGATAGGCTGCCAGCTAGAATAACGAAGAAAAAGAGAGAGATCTAAACAAGCAGTTAGAAATGACAAAGGCAATATTACAACTGATATCACAGAAATACAAAAGATTCTCAGAGACTCCTATAAGCAACCCTATGCACACATCATCTATTATCACCTTTAACCATATTACATTGGCATTACATATTTACCGTCCTACCTAATGGCAAGATTTAATCTACAAAGACAATGACTATGGTTTTTAAAATATATTTTTGTATTCCTGACAGAACTAATTTTGTATAAACATGGTAAGTACTGAAAGAAATTGACAGGGATCTGCTGGCAAAGGTAACATTATGTTTTTATTAAAAAAAATGGTTAACGGGCCGGGCACAGTGGCTCAAGCCTGTAATCCCAGCACTTTGGGAGGCCGAGACGGGCGGATCACGAGGTCAGGAGATCAAGACCATCCTGGCTAACACGGTGAAACCCCGTCTCTACTAAAAAATACAAAAAAAAAAAAAAAAAAAAAAAAAACAAAAAAAACTAGCCGGGCGAGGTGGGGGGCGCCTGTAGTCCCAGCTACTCGGGAGGCTGAGGCAGGAGAATGGCGTGAACCCGGGAGGCGGAGCTTGCAGTGAGCTGAGATCCGGCCACTGCACTCCAGCCTGGGCGGCAGAGCGAGACTCCGTCTCAAAAAAAAAAAAAAAAAAAAAAAAAAAAAGGTTCACGGTACATTTCCAATGAAATAGAGGTTTATGGAGACAAAATGGAAAGGTGTAATAAAGAAATAAGTTGTGAGGGCTGGAAAGAGAAAGGACAGAGAAAAGTTGCGATGAGGACACGGTGTAGGAGAGAAGGACAGAGATAATTGCATTGAAGCTCACTGTTAAGTAGGGCAGAGTGAGATGAACTGACCTCAAGCTGAAGTTCCGGCCTCAAGTTGTTTCCATATTAAAGCAGCTTGATTCTAAATTGTATGTTTTATTTGGAGTCAACATGTGCAGGCTCTGCTTTGGAATACCAACAGGATATTTGTAGGAAGTTGTTTTCTGCCTGATCAGAACTCAACAAAAGAAACGGTGTGGTTAACCCAAGTCATGAAGTCATGTTAGAACAACCAGTACTAGGACACATTTTAAACTAATCCCTCCGGATATAAACCAGTTTATACGCTGAGTCTTTAGTTCTGAGTACTTCAGTATTATTTCTGCCTGATCCTTTTCTTCTCTTAGCTTTTTCTGCTGTCTCTCTCCCTCACTCTCCCCTGTTGTACCTCTGCCTCATATTTCCTTGTTTTTTAAATTTATCCTTTATTCTTTCCCTAACCCTTTCTCCTTTGTGAGGAAGGGGGAAAGTTTGTGTGATGGGACCTAACACAGAAAAATCAACATGAAGAAAAGAGAGGGGGCCTATGAAGTACAGTAAGCATGTCTTTTTCTTCCCTGTTACATAGAAAAATGTCATCCACAAGCTGCGTTTGATTAGAAATAAACTGCATAAATTATCCAAAGTGAACAATGAGCATGGAAGAAAGAATTTCAGGGTCATGGGAAACACTGAGCCTAGACTCAAACGCCTTTGTCCTTTAATTTTAGCTTTGTCATTTACTATCTGTGTGATTTCTGGTGAGTTTTCTTTTCTGAATCTCAACTTTCTTATTTCTTAAATGAAAATGTTATTCTATAACTGTGGTAAGCAGAATCCTGGTCCTTATGATCATTGCTCCCTTATGTTACAGCCATGAATGTGTTACTTTAAATGACATAAGAAACTTTCAGGATGTAATTAAGGTTACTAATATGTTGAGTTTAAGATTGGGAGATTATGCTGAATTGTCTAGCTTCACCCATTCTACTCATATGAGACCTTCAAAGTAGAAGAGGAAGGAAGAAGAGCAAGTTCGAGAGATTCGGGTCATGAGTAGGGTTCTGTGTGCTGTTGCTGACTTGAAGATGAAGAGGGCTGCATGGGAATCAAAAGAAGGAATAAATTCTGGCAACAATCAGTTATCTTGGTAGAGGACCCTCAGTCTCAAGGGAGACCTGCAGACCCATCCAGCACTTTGATTTCAGCCTGCTTAGAGGCTAAGCAAAGAATCTAAACATGCTGTGACCTATAGAGCTTCTGACCTATAGAAACTATGAGATAATAACTTTGCATGGTTTAAAGGTGCTGAGTTTGTGTTAATTTGTTATTGCAGCAATAGAAAACTACTACCACTAGTCCTACTAATATTACCAGAATTAAAGGAATTGACACATGTTGGAGTTTAGGGAGTAAATAAATCACATCTCTTTCATCTCTCAAATAAAGGACAAAGTGAAAAAGAAGACAGAAAGGACAAATGGAAAATTTACTGATAAAGACTGAACTGCCTGACGTGACCTCAATGTGTGGCCATCATAGGCTTTCTAATATTTTTTCTCTGGAAATAAATGTACACTTCTGGTCATGATCAGAGTCGAATACCTCAGGCATCCTCTGTAGGAGTAGATTATTTACTACATGGTTGAGAAGAGACTAAATAGCAGTATGAAATAGTATGAGAGATACCATGTGCTTGGGCTGAGCAAGTTCATTTCCTGCTCACAAACTCACTAATTGGGTCATTCATTCTTGTCCAATAAGTGAAAGGAGAGACTGGGTTGGCTACTCCAACTAAAAGGCTTCCACATGGAAAGATAGTCCATGAGAACTCAGTCCTTAGCAAATAAACTGGCACAAATTAAATGCCTCATATCTAGCTATCCCAAAGTGGCAATTATTTGACTTTCCTAGCATTGTCAAATTTCCTGGGTTTGGGACCCATCCCATTTCAGTGTAGCTCTTTCTCCTGGATTTGGTCCTACTCCCTCACATTGACTTCCCTGTGCTGAGGGAGTCAAGGACCAGAGGTCTTCATTTCAGCACCCAGAGGAGGTTGGCATCTCTTGCTTGTAGATCTTCATGTAGCTGCCCTACTCCATCCACTTCCTGTTTTATTACCCTTTAGGAATGACCTATTGGGTCTCATAAACTTGAGACCAGGTTCTCCATGTTTAGCAAGTATAAACTTACAATGCCTATAGAGACATCCTTGTAGATGAGTTTTCAATAAAGGGAAAGGTGGTAGGGTTCTCTTCTGTCCCCATTTTAGACACTTTGTACCTACTGCTTGGAACTCAAAAGATCCTCCATTGAACTTTAGTATTCTTGGAACTCATTCAGTAGTGGCAGCCTTTTTCTAGTTTTAAGAAACATACGACACGAGTACATCAAATTTTGTAACATTAACTATTGTTAAAACTTTGCTAAATGTGTATTATCATCTAGTGAGCAATAGTATCTAATTTGGCACAAAATTATTGGTGGTGTAATTTCATGGTTAATGTTCATCAATAATTTATAGTATTACACAACAAACTTGATGACTTTCATATCTATTACCAGAATAAATTTAATTTAAAAAATGATATAATATAGAAGTGATATTACTGATGGGAATTTTAGACTACCTAAGAAAGGATATAGGGCTATAGTTCTCTAGTGAAGAATTCTGAAGAAGGAGCACACGTTGCAGAGGAGTCTCATAAATCACAAACTTAAATAGTCACTGCTTTAAAATCTAGGCTGGCTCTGACTATAATACTATTTTATACTCCTCTTTCCCAGCCAATTAAAATTCCAGCGATTACATGGCATTCCAGTTGGCTATTTTTGCTATCTGCGTAAAGGCAGGCAATCATCTTAGAATTATAGGATGTGGAAGGAAAGTGAGAATAGTGCAAACTCCTCTGGGTTAAAAAAAAATGCATATATTTTCTTGAGCTTTATAAGGAAAAAAAAAACCATCTCATGGCACTACCAAGATGCCACAGTCAATTCCAAAATATTTGTGAACATTAGTATGTTAACTTAAGAAAATCTTTTGTTCTTGCTGCATTCATGCAAAATGCCTGTGAAGAATCTTTGAGACCTTTGATAGGTTACTTATCTTCTCTGTGCTTCAACTTTCTCATCTGAAAAATGGGGGACAATAATATGGGTTTCATTTTATCCAGCAACATGGATGTTTTTGAGTATTAAATTAATGCCTCTCTCTTTCTCTACATACATGTATACACAATGCGAATGCTTAGAATAGTAATAAACACATAAAACGATATAAGCCATTATTATTGTTATTCTTACTCCTTAACACTATTTATACTGAATGATGTGTTCTTTCTGTGACAATATTTATATAGTGTTTACAGGTATTTGCTGTTTGTGGAGGGTTTTAATAGCTTACTAAGCTTAAATGAACACTTTCATGTAGTTGTACAAACAGTCCAGGTAGGATTATATTTACCCAATAGATGGAAAAAGTATAAATTGTAAGATTTAAAAAAGGCTTTAGAATTAAGGCTTGTATTTCTACCTTCCAACCAGGATCATTTTTATTATATAGCTAATAATACAACTATATGAATCTTAGTAAAAATGTTTTGAATTTTTCATCTTCTACACAGAAATTCTACTCAGAATAGCAAAAACAAGATTATTTCAGAGAAATTTTTTTTTTTTTTTGGCACAGAGTCTTGCTCTGCCACCCAGGCTGGAGTGCAGTGGTGCAATCTCAGCTTGCTGCAAGCTCCGCCTCCTGGGTTCACACCATTCTCCTGCCTCAGCCTCCTGAGTAGCTGGGACTACAGGTGCCCACCACCACGCCCAGCTAATTTTTATATATTTTTTTTAGAGATGGGGTTTCACTGTGTTAGCCAGGATGGTCTCGATCTCCTGACCTTATGATCTGCCCGCCTTGGCCTCCCAAAGTGCTGGGAGTGAGCCACTGTGCCTGGCCTCAGAGGAAAATTTTAATTTAATTCAATTTGCTTTGAAAGTGCTTCATCCTCAGTAGTCAATATTTTTGATAGCGTAAAAGGAAATGCACATTTATGTTCTGAGATTTTGAAGCAGTAAACATTTATTTTTCAGCTAATAACAAGACTCTTTGGCAAGTGGTTGCTGATGACAGATGTTTACCATTCTCCAAGCTTAGAGAAAGGATTCCTTTGAACAGTGGGATTTATGTTGTCTCAGTAAAGCAGTGACTAGACTGACCTTTGCAAAATGCTCTAAAATTGATTATAAGAGGATAGAGACTTTAATGAAATAAATAGGATTTAAAAGGTAACACAAAATGCACAAGAAGGCACACACAAATAATAGCAAACTGTACATTGAAGGCCAAAGAAGTCACATATTGATCAATAACTCCATCTGTGAGGTCAATAGGAATGAAATAGAAAATAGACAGAAAGCCATCCAAATGCTGGTTGTCAGATCTTTTCCTTCAAAGTCAAATGGAGACAAGTACATTCCGCAAATGGAACACTAGTTCCTTGACTCTATTTAGAAGGCCTTTGATTAGCTTGCCAAAAAAAATGCAAATTCTTGGGCTTTCCTCATGCTTTACTTAATGTCTCCGAAACCACACTTTTAACATAGATGTATCAGACCTCAAGGATACTTAGTTTAAGAATAGCTGCTCTAATTTAGGCTTCAGTCTTCGCCTTATCATTTTGTAGTCTAAGAGTAGGTTCTAAGTTGGAAGAAAAAGAAGATTAAGGCATGTGAGTGCTTGGGTCTAGGAGTCAGGAAACAGTAAACATTGGAAACATATAGGAAAACTCCACTGAAGGGGGAATTGGGATTGGGTTGGAGGGAGATTGGACATTGAGAAAAAAAAGATTAAATATTTCTTGTGTTGATAGTAGTCATATTTCTTGGTTTCAAGTATTAGAACCAAACTCTGACTATCCTAAGCAAAACATTAACAATAATAATTTCATCAGAAGGACATTGGAGGTTCACAAAATTTATGACAGGCTAGATGATTTGGTTTGGTAAACACGCAAAGATCAAATGGGCTGTAGAAGGCTAGCTAGTAAGAGCATGACAAGATTCATGCAGCAGTAAGAGGCTGGCTTAGACTGGCACTTCAGGGAATATAACCGTAACTTACTACTAAGATCATCAAGATTCATGGTCTGAGGAGCCCCAAAGTCAAACTGACTAATCCCAAAGTATGTGCTTTCTCCTGGCTCTGTTGGTGTGGAGTGAGAAATATCACCCCCTTTGGTATTTATGGGGCTGGGCAGTACCTCTTATCAAGGTTCCACAAACTGGGGTTTGACAACAAGCAGAGAAACTGTGAATAGGAAGTAGGAGTGCGGATGCTAGAGAACCAAAAAACTGTCAAATGTCTACTATGAGCTCCATCAGGAAAGTTCATTTGGGTCTGCTTTCATCACATGCAGGTGAGCTCAATAACCACTCATGGTAGAACCTACTTTTCTCAGCCCTTAATCCATCTCTGCTCCCATTCACATGAAGACTTACATATCTGATATATTTTCTAGTTAGAACCTTCTCATTCCTTGTGCTCAATATCTTGCCAAATACAGTCATTCAGTATTTCTTACTTATTACTTTCTAGGATTCTGTAATTTTCTGAACATATTTGAACAGACTGAATGCAATCTTACTCTTATTGAATACTATCTGTGTTTGGAAGCAGTACATTGCAAAGGCAGACACAGTCTAAAGCCAAAAATAAATAGTCAAAATTCTCCATTTTAATTCTTAGGTTTTTGTAATGGCCATAGTTCTCAGCAGTAGTACTACAAACAAAAATAATTGACTTAAAACTGGAATATTTTCATATTTTAAAAATGTGAGTCAAATTAATTTAAAAATCTATGTCCAACCAACTCATGTCAAACAGATCTCTCAAATATTTACCAAATTCCTTATTGGCTGCCCATCACTCTTCTTGTCCTTATTCTAAATGAAATTTCATTTTAGTGGGGAGATAAAAATAAAATTAGATACATTATAAAAATAATACAAGATTACGCTTTATGATAGTGTTTGCTCAACATAAGATAAACCTTCATAAAAGAAGTAGAGTTCAACTTAGACTTTGGAAAGCAAAGGGCATCTAGATGAAAGGGAGTAAATCAAAATTGGGGAAGCTATGCTGTGTTCTCCACTTAAAGGCAACATTGCACTGCTTAGTACCTTTGTAATTAAACATTATTTCACTCCTACTACTTCCTTATTCAATTAGCTGGCCCACTTGGTAGGAACTTGAGTTTTCTCTTGTCTTAAAAGATTTTTTGTTCAGTTCTGCCCTGTTTGTATATAGAATTTAAAAATGTTTGGTAGTCATTTGATCTACTGATGTTAAGATGTGGAATACTTTGCAGGTAATATCCTTAATGCTAAGATGTCTAGAGAACATGGATCCATCTAGAAATGCTTTGCTCATCATTAGTAGTTATGAAAAGCTGCTTTATTTATTCCAAAACTCATAATGTTTTTTCCAGAACCTACCTCTGAAGGAGGAGAAAGTAGAATAGGTATGCTGTCTTCTCTCTTCTCCAGGGAGGAAACAGAGCAAGCTCGACATGACAATTAGAGCCAACCTCCTGGTAAAATTTTCCAGTGGCCTCTCATGTTACTTAGGATAAAATCTAAATTCCATAGCATGGTCCACTATGCTATGCATAATTCAGCCCTGTCTCCTTTCTAACCTCAATTCAAACCATTTTCTTCCTTCCACACTATGCTGCAACCACACTGGAACCTCTCTTATTACCCAGATACATCAATGTACTTCTGAACTCAAGGTTTGTGTTCTTCTTGATACCACTACTTGGAATCTTTTTCTCAAGTTCTAGAAATGCTGTGTCTTCTTTTGCCAGGCCTTAACTCTTGTTGTACAACCCAGAAAACCTGCCCTGATGACTCAACCTGTAGTTGTCTCTCTTTTATCCAATTTACTTTCTGCCATAGCATCCTGTTTATTTGATATAACTCATCACCTGAAAATTATCTTGGTTATGTATTAATTCTCTGTCTTTCCACTATTTTAGCTCCAGAAGGGCAGGGATGGTGTATGTCCTGATAACGAATGAATCTCCAGTGCCTTGACGATCACTTGGCATACAGAAACTGTAAGGGTAAATGTTTTGATGACCAATGCTGACTCTGTTATAGATGAAGGATTATAGAGGCAATTACAGAGGGCTCAATTTTGATGACAATGGGAAAAAATTCATCTTATATTCCTTATAAGAGGGAACATGAAAAGCAGTTGGGTCATTTCATTGTTTGCTCTATTGATGGTAACCTCAATAATCATGAGATCAATTAAATTATTGAAATTCTACAAGCCAGGTCTATCATTCTCTTTTTTTTTTTTTTTTTTTCATTTACTCCATGACATCAAGAGTCTATAATCACTAACAAGGAAGAGTTCTTGCAATGGTTCAGACTTTAGCGGCAGGAAGGAAAAAATCATTCTGAGGAGATAATGCAACATTATCCTATGCCTGTACACATAAATAAAATAAGAGATGAAGTTAAGATTCTGACTAAAGTGGTTATTGTTTAGGGGAGCTGTAAGAAATAAAATTACTTGGAAGTAAGGTTAGATTATTGTTAAGGTATGATAAGACTAAACAATAATCCAGGAATAAAAGCATAAAGTCCATACTGGAAATATTTGTCAATAAATTTAATTTCTTGTACAGGGAAGTGGCCCCAAATTAGCAATATTTGCAAAGAGTAATCTGTCGGTTATATATTGAGTGAACTCCAAAGGAGAGCAAAAAGAAGTAAAAAGGTTTCTTAAGAAGCACAATTAATGTTTCCATGCTTGCCAAGAGAATTGCCTTTGCTTTGAAGAATATAAATTTTAATATTTGTTTGAACTCCTTTGCAAGAACATATATTTTCTCTTTACTGCATAAACTATTGGAATGTTATTACTTAGAGAAAAAATAAAAGGGATAGGTCTTCACAACTGTATAGCAAGTAGGATGACTTATATGTTGACCCGAATTGATTTCTTTTTTTCTTTTTCCTTCTTTCTCTTTCACAGATGCCATCTTCCGTTTTTACTGTTCCTCTTTCTTTCTAATAGACATCTATTTTACAGAGTTGTTAATGTGAGTTCAACAAGATGACACTGTGGGGGATAAATGAGAAGAAGAAATACAGAATAGATTCAGGAATTTGGCCGAGAGAGTGGTGAGTGTGGGCTGGAGATGTTGGAGAAAGATCCAGAAATGTGTGACTGACTGCAGGTCTGCAGGCACCTCCTTTGAATTTGTGAAGGGCAGGAATCTCTCTTGGTCTCCTCCCACACTGAATTTAGCAACCCTGAAATCATTTCCTAGACTGCCAAAAAGAGAAAAACTCATGAAGTCACTTCAGTTTTTGTCCCTCCTCACTCGCATCTATTTTCCATGCAGAAGCTGGAGGCATCTTTTCATTTCCCAGATAAATTTTGATTTGCAATCACATTATGTGGTTCAAAATATGTGAGTCATTTACACTTTATTGTGTTATCCTTTTTCTCTTATGACTTCAGAAATTTCACTGTATCCTTAATGTGTGAAAGCTACAATGTGTTCAGGTGTGAGATTTTATTTGTTGCTTGTTTAATTGTTTTGACTTTGCTTGGCATTATATGAGTTTTTACAATATGTGGAATCATATTTCTAAAGTTCTGAGAAATTAGTACCCATTATAGTAGCATTTCCTATTATTTCTACGTATATTTTCTATGACTTCATCTGGTATTCCATGTACATGTTTAAACTTCTAGATTTATGCTTCATGCTTCTTAACTTCTCTTTGATAATTTCTAGAGTTGGTACGCATTATGCACAGTCGTGTTCTAGAAAGTCTTTGGTGACATTGAATTAGGGAATACTGAGCCATTGCTGCTAGGGTGCAATCTCACTTAGAGTATAAACTTAAACCCTAAAAAACAATTTATCCTGGAAGATTCTATTTTCTTTACTTTACAAAAGAGAAAATGAGATTCAGAAGTGTTCAATGACTTGTCTAAGGTCACCCCATCAACAAGTGCCAAAGTTGGGACCCAAACTCCTTCCAACTTACCCTAGAGCCAGAGCTTCTTGCACTGCAGTGTACTGCCCCCTGCTCCTCCATTCTGTCCTTGTCTTTGTATGAAAGCTGAAATAAGAAGGACAGCATCACCTTAGTTTGACCTAGCTTGGGACATGTCCATCTGTCAACTCAAATTTTTCACCACACTCTGCATGCCCGTGAATGACAGCAAGTGTGCTGTGAGTATTGATTTTAGAATTACAAATAAATTTTAGTGAGTAGATGAATTTCCAAATATGAAATCTGTGAATAATGAGAATCAGCTCTGTCTCTGTACCGCCATCAGGTAGAATTCCTTAATCTTGCAGATCACTATTTTGTTCTTCAGTTAGGTTCAATTTGTTATTTGACTTAACTATGATGAGTTTCCATTATTCTTAATTTCAAACAAAATGGTAGTTTTATGATGTCCAAGTTCTATGTCCACAACAGTCAATTTTTGTTCTATAATTATATACTTCTGCATCATGAGTGTATTTCTCTTATCTCTTTGAAGATAGCAACTATATTTACTCCAAATTCGTTTTGTATTTATATATTATCTGTATGTTATTGAGTATAAATTCTTTGTTTCTTGCATTTGTTGCTTCCCTTTCTGGCATTTCTCAGATGGTGGCTGATTCTTAGTCATGTGTTCACCATGTGTCTTTGATTATGGCCACCTGCTGACACCATGGCCTTTTAGTGCAGATACTTGTTGGTGATGCCATTAGTTTACGTCTAGCACTTGTGGGAGGCTTTGTTCACTGCTTCGCCTTGAATGTGAGGATCTTTTATCCTCTTTACCCCCTTAATACAGCTATGTATTAACATCTGTTTTATAAACTTTTTACAATGTCAGTTTTAAACTGATAATCTATAATGTCAGTTTTGAATAGGAGCCAGAAATTTTGGTATGAATGATCAGTCCACTACCTTCAAGCTAAAAGTCCCATGATATTGTCAGTCCTGGTGGGACATGTAGCTATGGAAACAAAACTTCCTGACATTAATTAGACCATAGCAAAAAGTGCATCCAGAGCCAAGCAGTGGGCCTGAATGGAGGAGATTAAGGGAATAAATGCTCTGATGTCGATTTCTTCTCTTCCTCTCATCTCCTGCTGGTGCCTTTTCTTTCTTTTTTCTTTTTATTCTTTGACTAGAACCAATAATAAGCCAGAGAATTGGTAAGCCCAGGAGATATAATCCATTGAGAATTTTAAAGCAGAGCCTAGAAGAACAGAGAGGAAAAAATCAGCACATCAAAGTAATTTTTCTTTTTTTACTTTGCCCACACCTGCCTTTAAGCATTCAATGTGGTGTTTAATTGATTGTGAACTTAGAATTGAGGGCTAATTTCTAGTATGTGCCAAAGTTAATATTCCTGTTAGCATAATCTAGCCCTCTGATTATGTTTTTAATTCTAGGTCAAAAAAGTGTACTAATTTGCAGTCAACATCTATAATCTAGACTATATATTTATATACAAATACATAAAATATGCACGTATATTTTATTAATAAATATATTTTAATAAAATACATACAAAAACACAATTATCTTATCTGAATCTTAGTGTCTTTACTAAGAAGCTTGATAAATATTAAAGTCCAACAGTGATCTGAAAATCGAGAGACTGGGGCTTGGAATACTTCTGAATAACTCAACTGAGTAATAACTCAACTGAATGCCCTCTCTTTACTAAGCCTTCTTAGTACATTCTGTCTTTCTTTTCTTTTTTTTTTTAAGAGAAGAAAACGAAGCAGTTAAGGCAAATATTTGCCATGCCTGATAAACAATGTTCTGATGTTCTAACTAATTCTTATCAAGGCAGCCAATGTCAGCTGAGTTAATACACCATTACACAGAAAATAAAAGTATCATCAGGAATACAGTCTACTAATTTGCTGATCATGGTCAAACAGTAACTAGTAGGTAGTAATGGCATAACAAACAGATACTCACTGAACTATATTTAGAATATTCTATGCAATTCTTTTTCTCTTCAACTCTATACTTGATGGTAAAATAGTACCTTTTGGTATCCTTTGTTATTGCTAAGTATACCAAAATATTATTGTGAGAAAAATTACATAAAACTTACATGCATATATATTTTCCTCTAATCAAATTTGCTTCCCAAGACATTTTGTTTTGGCAAATAGGGAGCATATAAATAATTTCTTCAAATTAATTGTAATTAATTCATTACAATTCAGAGGCCATTAATAGACACATGTACCATGTGTCAGGAACTGTGATAGGGACTGAGAATAAGAGGATGAAAAATCACGGTCATTGCCTTAAAGAGCCACCATAAAATAGACAAAAAAGCCAGGTAGGCAATGATACACAGGACAATAGGTGAAGCAAAGTCTATAGGTGAAATAAGTGGCATGGAAATAAGTTAGAGAGACTGTGATTAACTGTCTGAGAGGCTTATCGGTCTCATAGAGGAGTTGCAATCTAAATTGTGTTTTATAGTAGGCTTACCAGCTTCCTTCAAAATGTGTATTTATATGAATTGGTGGTGGGTTGGGGAGCACAAGGGAAAAGGAAAGTGTCCTTTGGTTGAGCATTTCTCTCAAGGAAGAATATAAATAAGTCATTTACTATCATTTGCACTCTGATCTCTTAATTTTAAAATTCTTTATAGTTTGTAACTCCAAATCCAAATATTAGAATCAGCCATGTAACAGCATTGATTGCCTATCAACATTATTGAGGATCTCTATGTGAAAGGTGCCAGCAATATGTGGTGGTGGAAGACACACAGATGAACAACGAATACTCCTTTAAAACAGTAATCATCTAGTAAATGGGCAATATATATGTAGACAGAAAGTACATAAAATGATGACTAGTATAGCAGTGACACTGACACAACAAAAAATAACATAATAATTAAAATAAAATATTAGTGCCATATATATAATGTTAGTTATATTTTTGTAGTGTTTCTCACTGATACAACATTTTTCTTGATATTAGATTCGTTTAATGTTCACAAATACTCTGAAGTTGATGTTGATATTTCTATGTTATAAATGGAAACAACATAGGCACATAAAGGTAATAAATATATAAAAAATAAATGAAGGAAAATATTTTTATGGTCAAGGGTAGTTAGAGAAAAAGAAAAAAGGCTGTAAAAGATGGACTGGGCTTAAAGCCATTGAGAAGAGGCTGGGAAGGCTTGTCACATGAGTTAATGTAAAAAAGAAGATGAGGGATATGAATATGTAGATCATAACAGTGAGCAGATCAGCTTGGCTAGAACAGGCATAGAAAAAAATAACTACATATAGGCATGCAAAATCTATAATAAAAATTAGGAAAAAACTCATATTCAACAATAGAAAAATTATTAAATTATATATTTATAGGATGGAATGTTAAGTATAGAACTATGATTTAAATTAGTATCTGTAAATCATAGTAATGATGAAAATAATTAACTTTTACATAACCAATCTTTGCATAATTAATAAACACAGATGGTAAAAAATTCAGAAAATACAGAAGGGTTGATAGTGAAAAGTGCTCATTTCTCCCTGGTCCTCATTTCATTCCCCACCCAGAGGCAAACATAATGACAGGCCACATATATTTCTCTGTAGATAATAGGTGCATGTACAAGCAGGTACACACATATATTACAATACATATATGTTCATTTTTATTCCCAGATTATAAATATTTGGTTCTTAAACTTGTTTTCTTTTTAAATTTAACAATATATCCTGGAAATGGTTTAAAATCAGTTTATGTAGAGCTGTCATTGTAGAAATGCACTACAATTTGTTGATGGGCATTTAGGTTCTTTAACTATTTTGTTTTTTAAAACAATACCATAAAGGGGCAGAGCAGATACAATTTAAATTTTGGTAGGCATTGCCAAATTGCCTTCTGTAAAGGTTATGTGAGTTTATATCTCACCAAGAGAGTATGAGAACAGCTCCTTCCCCACACCCTTGCCAACATAGTACATTTTCAAACTCTTTGTTATCTGCCAAAATGAATTAAAATTTATGTATTTTTTTAAAAATAAGTAAGGCTGAACATCTTGAAAAAATTCATATTTCTTTTGTTGATGAATAATTGGTTACTAACCTTTGCTTATTTTAATTGGGTCATTGACTTCTTTCCTATTAATTTTAATTATTCTTATAATCATCTGTTTTACAAGTTTTGTCTCACAATTTTGTCTTTAAGCCTGACTGCATTTGTGATGCCTGTATCCTGTAATTATGTTTTATTCATGTGTAGTTGAGTTGATAAATTATTTCATATTTTCTTCTAATATTTTTATCATTTACCTTATATTTACATCTTTGATTCCTTTAGCATTTAAAAAATAACAAATGCAGGAAAGAAGGATCCTATGTGGTTACCTTAACATCACTTGTTGAAAAATTTATCTTTTCCCTAATTATGTGAAATGCCTCCATCATATAGTAAACTGATATAACTTTAAATTTATTTCTGGAATCTCTTGTCTATTTATTAATCGGTATAAATATGCCTTGCCTGTCATTACCTAACTTACTTTAAATATGTGTAACTAGTTAATGACTCTCAATCTCCCTCACTATAACTATATGCATGAATAATCATGTTGGTTGACCAACAGAGTTGGTAACATAGTTCACCCTTTATGATGTTTATTTTTAAAAAATTTTCAGGGACAGTGACTTAATAATATACAAAGGTTAATGTAATAATATACTTCCTCCACTACTGCAACTAGTCCTAAAGTAAATGATTGCTAGTCCCATAAAATAAATGATTTATTTCCTTCTTCCTCTATCACTGATTCTTTACTTTTCTCATCGTTGGCCAGAACTTTGGTCTAGTCACTTGTTTCCTGAGAGTTTGGAGCCCTAAGTTGCTTTAATGTTGCTAGTTTGCATTTTCTGCAATTGCCTGTAACATTCATCAATAGGCATGAAAACATCAAGATGCTCCAATGAACTTCTGGGACCTGGACATACTCCTCTCTGCCCACATTGTGTTACAACAACCCCTCCTTATGGTATTCCAGATCATGCCCAACAATATTGTAACTCCTTTCTTTACCTGCTGTTCCATTGGTATAAGAGAATCCTGACCAGCCTGTATGTTAATGGAACCCTTGCTGTGTACACAGGTAGATGCTTCCCCTTGTTGCTTCCCTTCCCCAATCCCACTCAGGAGCTGAGTCTTCTAATCCAACAGAAACTCAATTTATAAGGTGAGGAAGTAGAAATTCTGCAAAAGGGTTACTGGGAGCAAAGGCACAGGGGCCAATCCTGCTTCCATCATTTGTTTCTTGCACTCAAGTAGTCTAGCTACTGGGGACACAGTGCATTAGTTCAGTGCATACATCTCATCCTAGAAGATGCCCCAAGATGCTGCTTTAGATGCTTTAGTTGGTGTTTGAATATTCTCTTAAGCCAGCTTCTTCCGAGATGACACACTGTATGAGAGGACCAGCAAATCCCTGGTCAGGCATTTAGTGTCCTACCTTCTTTCTTAGAATGGATCATTTGATCTGAGTTTATATTACAGAGGGTCCCATGTACTCTATAAGCATTTGAGTTGTGTTGTGTCAAGAGACACTGTGAACAGGAAAGGCAACCTGATATCTAGAGGTGATTTCAATTCTGGCAAGAGAAAATTGCTGTCACCTGCAGCATGAATGTAGTACAAACTGATCAACCTGACATAAAAATGGCTGGACTCCATAAGCAATGTTTCTATATGTAAGACCTGGCTTTGGTTTCCGTTGCTGGCAGATTGGGAATTCCACAGTTGTAGTGGTAGATCAGCAGCTTTAGTGCAATGTTTTTGCTCTGTGCCCCATTGACCTAGGGCTGCCCTACACATATTCTGGTTTGCACAAGCATAAAAAAATAAACTGAATGAATTCATATAGATGTCCCACATAGTGATGGCACAGAAGCTCCAAGGTCAGAAAGGAAGGCATACATAGTGGAGTGGAGGCAAGATGTTGTCAAGTGACATCTTTATGCAGCTGGTTAATGAAGCAATGGCCAAAGCAAAAATGGATTGAGAGGATGTGACACAGAACATATTGAGTCATCTGATATTACAACTCTTTAAGAAATAAGTCTTTGAGAGTGTTATTTTGCTTACCAAACAGAACATGGATGTAAAAGAATACATCAGATCCCAAGGCTAGGGATTAGTTGTTTTACAACTAGGCAGGACTAACGAAGGAATCTCTACTTTTAAATAGCGAATCTTGTAAGCTCTTGAATAGACACATGGTATATGAGTACTTTAAGGTCCTTGATACAGATTATGAAATTGTTTTTTCAAATTACCTAAGTAAAGTACATTGTGTAAGAGTGTCAACTTCATGGTATCTTTGACAGCATTGGGAAGGAAAATTTTAGTCTCAGAATTTGGCAGTTGAAGAGTGGCATCATATTTTATATGCATAATTATGTAATTACTAGTAGAGCTATATTTTTAAAACTTATGTGTGCTTATTCACCTCTGGTTTGCCTGTTCAACAGTTCAAATCATTTTCCCATTTTTAAACTGAATCTTTTTATCTAAGACCTTGTTATATATTTAAAAGTTTAATCTATAATGTACATTGCAAATATTTTCCATTTTTAAAGTTTCCCTTCTATTATTGTGACTTTAAATATTAACCCCTTTTTTTCTGCGTTTTTGGTTAAAAGCTGACACTTGGGTAGTTTTTTTCAAGTATGGCTTCCCCCCAGCCCCAGGCTCATTACAGAAACAGAAAGCTAAACAAAAACCTTGCCAATCGTACTTCGTTGTCACTTAATTTATGTTGACTTGTCTCTACTTATCTGTTACAATCTCCATTTGTAAGGCATTATTTGTTATTTTTTAATAGTTATTGATAGATATTGAGAATAACTTAAAATTTGCCTGGAAGATCAACTGGCTGATAAAATAACATTTTAAAATTTGTAATTTATCTCCTTTGTTTTGGCTCAAAACAGTTATATTTATCCCTCATCTCAAGCAACGTAGATTTTTTTGGCGGGGGGGGGAGGGGGGCGGGGACAGAGTCTCACTCTGTTCACCTGGCTGGAGTACAATGGCATGGTCTCGGCTCACTGCAACCTCCGCCTCCTGCGTTCACACGATTCTCCTGCCTCAGCCTCCTGAGTAGCTGGGACTACAGGTGTGTGCCACCACATCCAGCTAAACTTTTTTGTATTTTTAGTAGAGACAGGGTTTCACTATGATGGCCAGGCTGGTCTCCAACTCCTGACCTCATGATCCACTCACTTCAGCCTTCCAAAGTGCTGGGATTACAGACTTGAGCCACCAAGCCCAGCCGCAATATCTTAGATTCCTGTTTTCAAGCTGGTTTACAGACAGCAGCATCAGCATCACATACATGCTTACATAAATCGCAGGCCCCATACCAGAACTGCTAAATTAGAATCTACATTTTACAAGATTGTCTTATCATTCATTTAACATTATTGTTTGAGAAGCATCGTTTTAGACACTGTAGATTATTTTCAAGGAGACATAAAACTAACCAATTAATTCATTTCCTGGATTATGAGGTTTCTAAAAATTTAAATTGTAGAACGACATTACAGAAATCTATATTGTTGACTAGTTTTCTCCATCCTCACCTCAAGATTTTTATTTTAAATAGTTGAGCAAATGAACAGACATCTGAGTTCCTGACGTTCTTGATAATCACCATTAAACTGAGATTCTCAGCACCATACAGTCAATCGACAGTTGGAGGAAAATTCTGAAATCTCATCTCTTTATTTCCAGGGACAGTGAAAATCCTGAGTCTTTGTCTTTCAAGGAGAAAATTAGATGAAGAAGGAAAGAGAAAGTATTTAATATAGTTGTACACATTTTAAGGAGTTGTATATAGTCATATCATAATTATTTTCATTAATCCATTAGTACATTAAATTTATTGTATATTTGTGTACAAGGCACTGTGCTAGGTACTGTTGGGGATAATTTTAAAAAAACAAAAGAAATAGAATAATATTATTGTTACCAATAACAAGCACTTTTGAGTGCTTTCAATGTGCTGGACATTTCTTCTGGGCACTTTTCTGGCTCTGCAATCCTCACAGCTACCCTGTGAGACTGGTACTGTTATTATCTTCATTGTAGAGAAGTGGAGTCAAAGGCTCAGAAAGATTAAGCAAAATTTGTCAAGGTCTTACAGCGAGTAAGTGTGAGATTCCAACCATATTTGCCGAATCCCTAGTTCTACCACACATGGTTGACTACTTGCTTTGATTCTATCAGATGGCAGTTTGAAAAACTGATGAAATCATTTATTTGCATTTCTCATTTCCTCCCTTTAAAGTTTAGGGCATGGAATGTGAGCATTCTTTTTTCTACTGCTATGGGTGGAAATAAATAAGCAATGTGTCAAATATAATAGGCATGAATAGAGATGTAATAAGCACAAGTAAATAAAATAAGCATACCCAGCTTATTTCCGGTTTCTTTAAAAGCCTGAGGAAATACATCACGGAGGCATAAAGCTGTGCATTTTCACCTTGGGTAGGCAGGAAAGAGATACTATTTTATTTTTTGTTTCTGAGACTGGTCTCTGCTTAGGTTGGTCTTGAACTTCTGACCTGGGCAAGAGACACTATCAGTGAACAAGGTGAGCAGAGCTGGACAGAGATGCATGCCTCCTGATTCTTCCTTGCCCAACCAAATCCATGGCAAATAACTCGCTCCTCTGCTGAGTAAAGCACATAGTCCATAGAGAACTGAGATCAAGGGTTACTTCACAGAAGGATATAATGATTTAATAAGGGAGGAAGAAACATTTTTCTCTCTGTGTGTGTGTGCATATGTGAGAAGTTTTATAAAATATTTTTCTTAATTTTATTTTTAAAGCATGTAGTAAGATAAATATAGCTGTGAAGAGCATTTAAATAAATTTGTTTAAACATGCTAATATCATGTGATCCCAGCTTTATGGTAGAATTTCCTCTTTGATTGGCTATGACTATGTGATATACCAACTCTTTATTCTAAACAAGATATATGACAAGAGCATGGAATGTTTGCAATACTAATGACTTACAAATTATATGCAGATTATTTCTGAAGGCACGAGACTTTTTTTTTTCAGGTTCCGGTAATGGGAAAGATGGGAAAACATCCCAGCAGTTGACTTCACGTCAGAAAAACTCCAGCTGACTCATTCTACTTAATTGCTTAATCTAAACGATTTCTCCACAGTAGCTTCACAAATATGGTATTGAGTCTTTTTCTCGTAAGGATTAAAACAAATTGTGGTGACCCACTGAAATTTCACAAATTAGGGTAAAAGGAATGTAAGTTGCATCACACAATACTAATATTCAGTGATATAACTTTAAAACATGCATTCTCTATGAGAATAATATCTTCCCAAGGGGGCAAAAACTGGCTCTTGGGGGAGGAAAAAAACTGCATTTTTTATGTATAAATCACAGATATACATATACAGTACATCAAAAAGTACATAACATACTTACGGTAATAAAATTGCATGGAACATGACTAGACAAATGTCTAAAAAGGTAATAAAGAGGAAAAACAAAATGTTGAAAAACATTGTTTTAAAGTATATCTCCTGCATCTTGGCCAGTAAGTCACTTCCATATTACTGTCACTAGGTGAAGTTGCTCTCCGTTCCTGGCCTTAACCTTCTTGAAAGCCAGTGATAAAATGCCTCACCTCCAACTTCCTCTAGTGAGGTTGTGCATACAGAATTCTGGGCAAGAAGGAGTCCAACCAGCTTTCCTTTCCTAGGTCCTGCATGCTCTTTAGCTCCATGCTAAACTGACTGTGTGTGTTCGATGCTGAGATGCTGTGAACTCGAGAAAAGAGACACTTTAATATCTCCAAAATCAGGATGTGTTTTATCATCAGTGGCATCCTAGATGAAATGAAAAACAATACTTTTTGTCATCACTGTGAGCTGATTATTTTTCTCCTAAATTTACTAAAGTTTAATTTAGACTGTTTAAATTAAACAATATCTAGTCAATAGCAAAATTTACTCCATAGCCTTTTTTGTTCGTACTGCTTTTATCTAGATCAGGGTATTATAATAAAGTTAAAGTGGGATGTTTCCGTTCATTGAATGACCTGGTTAATTTAAAAGATATTATTATTATATTTTTGTTAGAAGTTATTTTGCACCATTGGTCCAGCTGTTTTTTTAATGGTACATCTTTAATCACCTTTTCAGTCTCCTCTATGGATTTCAGCTCTTCAACTTCTTGGATAAATTTTAATAACTTACTTTTACCTTCTATGTTGTTTGGTGAATGTGTTTAGGAGAGTTGCCTCAAACCATACTTTTAAATTATATACTGTCATCTAACCTTGCTGCTTCTTTTCACCTTCCATCTTGTTATCTGACATAAACATTACCACTCCTACTTTCATTTTGTTTGAATTTGCAGAGCATCTTTTGACCCATTCCAGTATTTTCAACTTTTCTATATCATTTGCTTTAAGTGTGTTTGTTTTTTGATAATCCAAGATGACAATCTTGTATTTTAAGGAGATAATTCAGCCCTTTCTTATTTTAGTATGAAATTTGTATAGTTGTTTTATTTCTATATCTTACTTCATACTATTTATTTTGAGATGTCTTCTTTTTTTTTTTTTTTTTTGCTTTGCTAGTTTCATTTGCTATTCATTCTTTCCCCTTCCCCACTTTTAAAAATTAGAGACAGGGTCTCACTATATTACCCGGGCTGGTCTTGAACTCCTGGGCTCAAGCAGTCCTTGCCCGTTGGCTTTCCAAAGTGCTGGGATTCCAGGCCTGAGTCACAGCACCTGACCCCTTTCCCTCCCTTTTTCATGTTAAGTTCTGCTGAAATTGATTTTATTAAGACTTATCTTCCCTTTTCCAGTGCTCATAATCATATATGCATTTTCTGCTATTTTCTGGAAACACAGTGTTAATTTTTAACCACAATCTTAATTTGTTAATTAATAAACCAAAGTGCTTTATTCCCCCTTGTTTCCCCCTAATCTGATAAGAATTTTAGAAGACTGAGTCTCCAAAACTTATTTGCTGAAGCTACTTCCTTTCTAGCAAAATGCCAACTGTATTCCACCTAATGACCTCTGAGGAATTTATAAAAGAGGAAACACATCAAATCTAATTATTATGCCAAAGAGAGATATAAAAACCACATGGTAGTCTATATATAGATGAGTATACATTACTGCATATTATGCTTTTGCAATTGTAAATTCAAAATAAGACATCTGAATCTATAATTACGAGCCATACTATAATGGAATCTTTAGTATTTATTTTAGTTCACTGAACTTGGTAACAAAATACAATGTGGCTATACAGTGAATTTTGTTTTATTTTAACTGAATATTGGGAAATTTAAAAGTTGTATGTATAAAGAAAGTTTTATGGCTATAAAGAGGTATAATTTCCCTGAAAACTAAGTGCAGCAAAATACTTATTTTGTTAAAGGAGAGGTTGCTATCAGTGCACTCTACAGTAATCCAGTCTTATCCAGGAGGGATGTGTTCCAAGACCTCCAGTGGATGCCTGAAACTGCAAGTAGTACAGAACCCTATATATGCTACATTCTTCCTTATACAGATGTATAATAAAGTTTAGTTTATAAATTAGGCACAGTAAGAGACTAACAACAACAATTAATAATAAAATAGGACAACTAACACAATATACTGTCATAAAAAGTATGTAAATGTGTTCTTTGTCTCCCAAAATATCTTATTGTACTGTACTCACTAATTTTCAGGCTGAAACTGGAAAGTGAAGCTGCAGATAGGAAGGCAATGGGCCAGGCATGGAGGCTCATGCCTGTAATCCCAGCACTTTGGGAGACCAAGGCAGGTGGATCACCTGAGATCAGGAGTTCAAGACCAGCCTGGCCAATGTGGTGAAACCTTGTCTGTATTAAAAATACAAAAAAATAGCCAGGCGTGGTGGCACACACCTGTAATCCCAGCTACTTGGGAGGCTGAGGTAGGAGAAATGCTTGAACCTGAGAGGTGGAGCTTGCAGTGAGCTGATATCGCGCCATTGCACTGCAGTCTGGGTGACAGAGTGAGACTCTATCTCAAAAAAAAAAAAAAAATGAGGGCAATGACTATATTCCCATATGTTAAGCAAACAATTCAGTAGCATTAAATTAATTAAGGTACTACTTATAATTTTATACTTTAGAAAAATAATTTGTTTAGTTAAGCTAGTTTATTTAAACTTGCAGATAAACACATTATGGTAAACCTACACAATGGAATATTACTTGATCATTAGAGGGAATGAATCAGTGATACATGCTGCAACATGGATCAATCTTGAAAACATTAGTAAAGTGAAAAAAGCCAGACACAAAAGGTCACATATTATAGAGTTCCATTTATATGAAATGCCCAGAATAGGCAAATCTATTGAGATATAAAGTTTTATAGATTACGGGTTATTTATGGCTGAGGGAATAATATGGCCAAGAAGATGGGCCAATGGGGAATAATAGCTGAAGTATATAGGATTTACCTTTGTGGTAATGAAAATGTTCTCAAATTGACTATGGACATGGTTGTACATGTCTGTGAATATATTAAAAATTATTGAATTGTATACTTTGAATGTTTGGATTATATTGTTTATGACATATCTGTGAATAAATCTGTCAAAAAACCTTCTTAAAGGTTAATTGCAATGTAGAAACTGAATCCATTTCAATGAACATTTCATACTTTGCAACATAAAATCAATTGATTTATCTAAAGCATCTAAACTTTGAATGGATCTTTGACTTTGAGACTTTTACTGGCAGGCACCCTAAAAGGGTCTCAGACACAGCCAAGATCCCCAGACTGCAGCTGGAGAACTGTTGTGTTAAGCTACACTTTAAACTTCAGAAAGGTACAATTTTTTTTTTTTTTTAAACTCTTTCTCAACTTGTGTGAGTTCCTGGAGTAAACTATTTCTGGTTAGGCTGGAAGTAATGTTCAAATATTTTTTTTAGATAGAGTACATAAACATTTACATTTCTATCAGTCTAGAAATAATGGCAAATGCATGTGAGATGCAGGTCAGTTAAGGAGACTAGTGAGGCTGGAAATGAAGATTTTTGGGAAAAATTATTGGATGCTTTTACAGGTAAAGCATTTAATAACATGAGAAAGCTGTCTGAACACAGATAGTTTTGGAAATCTGACTCTGAATAGTAGTGGGAGAGAAAGAAAAGCCGGATACAGAGTAATACTGCAGGCAGAACCCAGGAAGTTCCTTGTTAATGTTCACCAGACACTGGGAAAATCATTTCCTTAAAAAACAAAAGAGGTGGGGTCCACATGACTATCCTTGACATAAATTGACATTCTTTCTCACTTAAAAAGTCGCAATAAATAGCTCTTACTTACTTAGCCAAAGGCTAAAGAGTGAATTTTAAAACATTTTAATGTAATACATTATCTATTTTTATTCACGTATAGTCAGGAGAACAACAAAATTGGGCACAATAAAATTACTGTATAAATATATTGTACTGGAGTAGACAGAGCAAAAGACAGAAGGTATAAGAAAGATGGACAAGTTTGGGGTAACCATTGTATGCCAAGACTTGATCATTCAGGAGCAAACTTTCCCAACTACTCTGCCAGAAACCTAGTGTCCCGTTGTGATATAACAGTCTTCACGCTCTCATATTTCAGAGCTGACATGTGTTTTATCATATTTATTCACTCACTAACTCCACTCTATTATTTAATGACTAAGCCTTCAGAGGCCATTTAAACTTCAGTTTATGTGCTTGTTTGATCCTGGCACAAA
The DNA here is from genome assembly GCF_003255815.1 of Theropithecus gelada. Taxonomy (NCBI): domain Eukaryota; kingdom Metazoa; phylum Chordata; class Mammalia; order Primates; family Cercopithecidae; genus Theropithecus; species Theropithecus gelada. The sequence continues at coordinate 123,882,862 of NC_037670.1, read as the reverse complement.
TACCTTAAAAGTTAATTTAGATTTTTATCATTTTACTGGAATTTGTTTCTTAATGAGTCATCCTTTGAACAAATATTTATGAACTGTGTACAGGGTGTTACTATAAGCAGCAAACTTGCTCTTCCCTTAACAGAACACACTTATAAAACTTTTATCTTTGGGTAAGACTATAAATGTGTGGATATACATACCACAAATTGGGTATGTGTAACAGTTTTTAACTTCATAGAAGTTATTGCTAGATAAAAAGGTGATTTTATTGAAAAGGAGCAGAACACTCTGTTTTTCTAGAACACACTGATTCCTATGAAATAACTTGCAGTATGAGATTAGCTGTTCTTGGAGCATATTACAAAAGGGCTTAATTAGTAGAGTAAACAAAGATATGTATTACGTAGAGCTCTCATTTACAAAGATGGGGGTCAGTGCTTGGGCCCAAAGTCTAATACAGTATCTTCCAAAATTGATTTATATTTGCTTCAGTTTTTCCATGTAAAGAAATATGATTTCATAATATTGAACAATACTCTTTCGTTTCTATGTGTCTTAATTTCTTATTTAAACTCCATATTCTGACTTTTGTGATTCAATTGCTGGATTAACCAACTCCAATTTTACTTCCAGCTTTTATATTAGAAAATTCTGATGTCAAAAATGAAAGCACATTTTCTTAGTTCAAACAACAACAACAAACCAAAAAGCAGATTAAATGTATTTCTGTGAAATTAACTGTCACCCTTTTCTGAAGAGTGAACTGTATTTGGATTGTGTGACAGAATGTGCTCTTTTAATCATGATTTATTGCTGTTGTTGAGACTGCTCTAAGAATGCAATTTCAGGGTATTCTAAAAAATGATATTATTTTTTAGAAATATACATTCAGTTTATTTACTCATCCACTTGGGCAGATGATAATATCAGAATGACACTGCAAATTTTTTTGTTATCAGGATATTAATAAAAAGGAAATACAGATAATTCAGGAGTTAGAAAAATTTATTTATTTTTTAATTTACATGGTCAAAACTAAAAAGAGAGGCCTGCAAAGCAGAATCTTGGCTAGAGGAATGCCAGACAGAACTGAACATACTGAGCACTAGTGGTAACCGTAACACTGAAGGAGTGAATGGCACCGTAAAATTGTCTTATGTGCCTTTCATTTGTTTCTTTGATATGTGCCCATTATTTTGCATAAACATGCAAAGTGGAGTGTAAACTAGAGTCATAAAACCATAAAATTCAGCTCTGGAACCTCTTAATTTTAATAATGAGAACCTCGGACTAATTAGTCAATGTTAGGTCTCTTTATCCACGTTTTTCACATATAACTTTACGGAATTTTCAATTCCCTTACACAGATATGTAATTTTATAGACCTTATTATTGTGATGTACATCACAGTGCCAATTTGAATTTCTTTCCTAATAAAAACTTTCCTTGCCCTTTCAATTTTTATCTTAGGAAGGAAATGATTGTAAAACCATCTGAATTAATACATTGCCCTTTGGAACCATATTATTGATGTTTCTTAAATAATTGTTTTGTCCTTCAGTGAGGAAAAAAACTCCTCTCCAGTCATTTTTTTTCTTGGTTTTCTATTTAAATGATTTGAATAGCCTTGACCTATGCATGTTTATCAAATGCTTGTTGAGGAGTTATCGTCTAGACTAGCTAGTGAGCTTAAGGACTGAAATTGTGGAACCTCAGCTGACGCAGCACTTGCCTCTGAAGATGCCTGCCAGAAACTATGTTCAAGGTTGCTCCATAAATAGTAAATCTTTTTCCTGTGTAGTCTTTAATAGGAGCTTAAAATGGATTTGTAGAGGGCCCTGTGGATTGAACAACAGGAAATTTTAACCAAGTCATTAATAGCTAATGATGTGAACTGTAGGCCACTATCCACCATCAGTCATAGGAGTAAGAGGAGACAAAGGCCAGATGAAGGAAAGAGTGTGTGGCAGCTTTTACTGCAACAACTTCTCACTTCCTGTCTAATATATTTGTTATTCTAATGATAAACGTAATTCACTGGCTCATTTACTTTTCTTTTGATGTATTTATTTATATATGTGCTTATGTATTTATATGTATTTATATAGAAATGTTTATTTCTAATAAATACTTCTAAATTTATTGTGTTGTTTCCTTGTGTTTTATATTACTTTAAATAAACATAAAACAGCTTACATATTCCTTTTTACATTTGAAGCAGACAAAAAATAGTTGAAATGTACTCTGTTAAGAATCATGTATCTGATAAACATCTTGTATTCAGAATATATAGAGAGCTCTCAAAACTCAATAGTAAGAAAAACAACTCAGTAAAAATAGTCAAAAGATTTGAAAGGACACTTCACCAAGGAGGGTAAATACACACATGAAAATATGCTCAATTTCATTAGCCATTAGGGAAATGTAGGTTAAAACCACAATGAGATACACTAGGTATTTATTCGAGTGTTTACAATTGAAAAGTTTGACCAACCAAGTACTGGGGAGAGTGTGAAGGAAGTGGAACACATGTATATTGCTGGGAGGGAATGTAAAATAGTATAACCACTTTGCAAAACAGTTTGTCAGTTTCTTCAAAATATTACACTTACACCTACTGTAAGATTCAATAATTCCACTCTTAAGGTATTCAGTCCAAGAGAAGTGAAAGCTTATGTCTATACAAATACTTGTATATGAATGTTCAGAGTAGCTTGATTTGTAATTGTCTCAAATTGGAAACAACCCAAAGGTCCATCAATAAGTGAATAGATAAACAAATTATATGGTATTTACAGAATTGAATATTACTCAGCAATAAAAAAAATGAACTATGGATACTGCAACAACTTGGATTAATTTCAGAATAATTATTCCAAGTGAAAAATATGACAGTGTTTTCCCAGAGACAATAGTGTGTACGGTATGATTCTGTTTACATAAAATTCTAGAAAATACAAATGAATCTACAGAAAGATTATTAATTGCCTGGTGTCATGGATGAGGGACTTCAGTGGAATACTAAGAAACTTTTGAGAATGACATATATGCTCATTAACTTCATTGTTGTGATATTTTCTATACATATATATGTAGTGTGTCAAAACTAATCAAATTGTATATTTACATGTGTGCAAGTTATTGTATGTCAATTATATCTCAATAAAGCTTTTATGTGACCTTCTTTGTTTAGTAATTTATTAATAAACACATCTAGACAATAAAGAATCTGTAAGAGATCAGAGGCTGCCGTGTTTGAACTTTGTCTTTAGTCCAGTTTGTATCGAGACTATTTTAGAGGTATCTTCCTAAACTCCTCCTCCTTCTTTTCTTTCTTTTTTATCTTCTCCTGTTCTTCTCTTTCTCTGCCTCTTCTTTTCTCCTCCCCTGCCTCCTTTATCTCCTGTTCCTGCTCTTTTCCTCCTTCTTAATCTAAAAAACTTCAACTTAGCTTCTCTTGCATCCCATTAGTGTCTTTTTCTTTTCCTTTCTTTCTTGCATTTATGCTCAGAATAATAAACATTGCCTATGGACATGCTTGTGGTTCTTGGATTTCTGCAGCCACACAAACTGTGTTGCATCTTGTGTTGTGTAAAATCAGATCAGAATCAAAATAATAATAACACGCACTATTGAATTTCAGCTTAAACATCACATCTTCAAGGAGGTCTTTACTCACCTTACACTCAGTGTGGTTCCCAGCTCTCTTTTCCCACTGTTTTCTGACTCAATCTAACATAATATTTTTATTCTTTATTGTGAATATTCATTACATATGAGCTTCCCCTTTTGATTTGCAAGATCTCTGAAGGGGATCCCTCTTTGCTGTGAAATACATGCTAATATTGTATTCTCTGCTTACTGTGAAGTACATGCTAATACTTTATTTGAATGAATTGAAAGGATACTGATTAGATTAGACCAATCTTACCCAGACTATCTGGGATAAATTATGAGCAGAAAATTATAAGCAGAAACTCCAGAGAGAATTCTTCTTAGATCAATATCCACCTACTATATGGTACTAAATCAAGTAATAAAGAAATAGTTGTTCATTTACTTGTTTATCAAATATTTACCATAGGGTACTGCATTTTTCCCTAAGGAATACCAAGAATAGACATTTCACCTGTCCTTATTTATAGTATAGTTAAAGCTATATATAGTATAGCTAAAATCTGCACATTGAAAGATAACTAACAATGCAAGAGAGCATGTGAAAACTGCTAATGAATGTAGTAGATAGATCCATTGGTTGTTCGGAGCACCTAGAGATCACATAAGAACAAAGTAGTCAGGGATCACTGGGAGACAACAGGAGTATCATCTGGATGAAATTAAATGTGAGACACAGTTTGAAAAATGGATATCAGGAACTTGGAAGTTTGATTACAACTTTTGGAGACTCAAATACACAAGCTTAAACACAAAAAGAGTTTATGTACTTAGTGAAAAAAGTTTAGAAGCTGGGATAGACTCCAGTTGGAATTATGGCTTAAATTAATGTTCCATGAAATTATCAGAGATCATTATTTCTTTGCTTTTTCTGTTCTGCACACATGATTTCTATCCTCAAACGTACCTCATGGTGTAATATGCATCCAGCCATTCATTGCATTACATTCTTAAAGGCACTAGGATATAAAGAGTAGCAGCATTATGTTTTTGCTGTTTTTCTTCCTGTTCTATCTATAGCATGTATAACCATGATGATATGGTTTGGCCCTGTGTCCCCACCCAAATCTCATCTTGAATTGTAATCACCATGTGTTGAGGGAGGGATCTGGTGGGAAGTGACTGGATCGGGGGGGGTGGTTTCCCTCTGCCGTCCTCCTTAAAGTGAGTGAATTCTCATGAGATCTGACAGTTTTAACATGTGGCACTTCCTCTCTCTCTCTCTCTCTCTTTCCCATCACCATGTACAACACGCCTTGTGTCCCCTTCACCTTCTACCATGATTGTAAGTTTACTGAGGTCTCTCCAGCCATGTGGAGCTGTGAGTCAATCAAACCTCTTTTGTTTATAATCTATCCAGTTTCTGGTAATATCTTAATAGCGGCATGAAAACTGGCTAATACTGAAGATTGGTAGCAAGAGTGAGGCACTGCTATAAAGACAACCTGAAAATGTGGAAGCCACTTTGAAACTGGCTAACAGGCAGAGGTTGGAACAGTTTGGAGGGCTTGGAAGAAGATAGGAAGATGTGGAAAAGTTTGGAACTTCCTAGAGATGTATTGAATGGTTTTGATAAAAATGCTGATATTGATATGGACAATGAAGCCCAGGTTGAGGTGGTCTGAGACTGAGATGAGGAACATATTGGGAACTGGAACAAAGGTCACGCTTGTTATGCTTTGGCAAAAAGACTGGCAGATGATTTAGGGTATCTGGCAAAATAAATTGCTAAGCAGCAAAGCATTCAAGATGTGACCTGGATTTTTATGAAAGTGTACAGTTGTATGTGTTCACAAAGAGATGATTTGGGATTGGAACTTTCGTTTAAAAGGGAAGCAGAGCATAAAAATTTGGAAAATTTGCAGCCTGACCATGTAATAGAAAAGAAAAATCAATTTTCTGTGGAGAAATTCAAGCTGGCTACAGAAATTTACATAAGTAATGAGTAGCCAAATGTTAATAGCCCAGACAATGGGGAAAATGTTTCTGGGGCATTTCAGAGATCTTCATAGCAGCCCCTCCCATTACAGACATGGAGGCCTACGAGGGAAAAATGTTTCATGGGTGAGGCCCAGGGCCCTACTGCTCTGTGCTGCCTTGGGACATGGCACCCTGAGTCCCAGCAGCTCCAGTTCCAGCCATGGCTAAAAGGGGGCTAAGGTACAGCTCAGGTAATTGCTTCAGTGGGTGCAAGCCCCAAGTCTTGGCAGCTTCCATGTGATTTTGGACCCGCAGCTATGCAGAAGGCAATAATGGAGGTTTGGGAACCTCTGCCTAGATTTCAGAGGATGTATGGAAATACCTGGATGTCCAGGCAGATGTCTGCTGCAGGGGTGGAGCCCTTGTGGAGAACCTCTGCTAGGACAATGTGGAAGAGCTCATCGGAGCATTGCCTAGTGAACCTGTGAGAAAAGGGCCACTGTCCTACAGGCCCCAGAGTGGTAGATCCACCACCAGTTTACACTGTGTGCCTGGAAAAACTGCAGACACTCAACATCAGCCTTTGAAAGCAGGTAGGGGACTGTACCATGCAGATCCACAGGGGCAGAGTAATATATATATTTTAAAAATTATTTTTACATATAAAATAAGGAAATTTATAGCTATTTAGTAGTTATAAGTTAATGTAATAGTTATATGACCAAAATAATAGAATTACTTATTGATATGTCAGCTACACTGAAAAAGTTTTGAACAAAATTATTACTTGAATTCTGAAGCTTTCTTGTATCTTAAACATTCTTGTGTAGAATACCCACACACCAATAACTGCATTTTTATAAATAACTTTAAAGCTTCTTTTATTGTTGCTCTTCTCTTTTTATGTAGGTACAACTGTGTGTGTGTGTGTGTGTGTGTGTGTGTATCTGTGTTAGCATTCTTTTATTATTTAGATAATGAGATTAAGTAAATTACCTTGATTAATTGAGCTTAATGTCTACTAGAACATTTTTTCAGTTTATTTTCTTTGGCTAGAACACAGAATAAAAAGCAATAAACAATAACCCTTGTTCTTTAAGTAGAGCTTCACTACATTACATAGTGTATTTGATGGCAAAACCGGACTGAAAGCTCAAATTCAATTTCAAATTCTTTGCAAACTCATGTCACTCTGTTCTGTTCTATGTTAGGCAATTGACCCAGCAGTCGCCAGATAAAAGGGCTTAGCATATGAGTAATTTAGACCACATCTGTGAAACTCATATGTATACTCTGCATGCATCATAAGCTTTTCCCAAAGTAGAAAATGAAATAAACAGAGATAATTATTGCTGCTGAAAAATTCAGTGCTCTGCAAGACAGATTTATTTTAACTAGTGCATATTACAGTACATTTGTGGAACAAAAGACAAACTCATTTCTTTTAGATTTTGTTTTCACATTCTATGTGCCTTGAATATTTTCTGACCTATTCATAGTAAATGCAATAGGGTGTTTTTCCTCCCTCCCCTTACATTTTCTCTCTAAAAGATTAACATTAAAGGAAAGCATTGGGGTTACTTTCATTTACTCATCAAACATGTGAACATTGATTTCAGTTATTTAACCTTTGATGAAGAAATGTAGAGGCATGTATGAGGGAAAAAGAATGTCAAAACAGTGCAGAATCCTTTTTTATACAATGCTTATGAGAGTGTGGATAAACTGACACTTTACAGTCATGGTAGAAACATGATGTTTCAACCTTTTTAGATACTAATTTAGCAATACCTACCAAATTTCAACATGCACACAAAATTTGGCCCAGAAAATCCACCACTAGGAATTTATCTCATGGATGAATTTACACAATTGTTCAAAGATACAAGGATGTTTACTGCAGTATTGTTGGTTTTAACAAAACAATGAAAACAACTGTTCATTTGTGGGAGAATGGTTAAGTAAACTACTTTTTGTAAAAGCCAGCTAATGAAAAAGATATCTATGTGGTGACCATGATGAAAATAAAGTATATATATGTATTCCTATGCATGTACTTGTATGTTCACAGCCATTTTCTTGAAGGGTACATATGAAAGAGTTAGCAGTAGATATAATTGGAGAGAAATGAATTGAATTTTTCTTGAAGGGTACATATGGAAGATTTAGCAGTAAATACAATTGGAGAGAAAGGAATTGGGTAGGTGAAGCCTTTTACTTTTCTCTGTATTAATTTCTTTCATTTTTGTTTTTCCATGAGCATATGCTACTTGAAGAATCATAATACAGTATTTATTAAAATTGTTGTAAAACATAAGATTATTACTTTTTTGAAATGCTTAATATGGTTTGGATCTGTGCCCCCACCCAAATTTTATGTTCAGTTGTAGTTCCCAGTGTTGAAGGTGGGGCCTGGTGGGAGGTCATTGAATCGTTGGGGTGGATTTCCTCTTTTGGTGCTGTTCTCATGACAGAGTTCTCATGAGATCTGGTTGTTTAAAGGTGTTTGGTACTGCCCTTTTCTCTCTTCCTCCTGCTTTGGCCATGTAAGATGTACCTTCTTTTCTTTCACCTTCTGCCATTATTGTAATTTTCCTGAGGCATCCCCAAGCAGGTGCCAGCATCATGCTTTCTATGCAGCCTGTAGAACTATGAACCACTTAAATCTCTTTTCTTTATAAATTACCCAGTTTTAGGTATTTATTTATAGCAGTGCAAGAATAAGTTAATACATGCTCAAAAGCAAAAGCCCTTCAGATATCAAGATTCTAGATTTTCCTACCTTAAAATTTTATAACAACAATAAATATTATGGAATATATTTTGAAGCAAGATAAAAGAATAGGAAAAGGACTCTAACATTGGCAACTTGATCATAGGGAAAAATCAAGAGGAATATTAGTAGGAACTTGAGCAGTCAGCAATAAAAATTGATTTGAGGATTATTTTTAATTATATTTATTTTATTAACTATGATACTTAGGATTAATATTAGAATTATAGGAATTTTCTCTTTTCTTATTGGTAGTGAGAAGACATAATTTGCAGCCATGTTTCTTTCACATAATAAATGTTCATTAAATATTTGTTAACAATTTAATAAGCCTATATAAAGACATTCAATCATTAAATCAAACTGTAATATCTGACCTACGATTTTATACTAGTAAAAGTTAGGGAAGAGAGGAGATGGAGCAAGATGGCTGAATTGAAGCCTCCACTGATCTTCACACAAAAATTACCCTCATAAGGACCAAAAATCGTGAGACTCATCATAGTACCTGGTTTTAACTTTGTATCACTGAAAGAGGCACAAAAGAGGGTAGGAAAGACAGCCTTGAATTGATAATGCCTGCCCCTGGCTGTGGCTGCATGGCACGGAGAGAGAATCTGTGCATTTCAGTGGGGAGAGAACAAGGATTGTAGGACTTTGCATTGGAACTTAGTGCTGTCCTGTCACAGTGGAAAGCAACAGGATTAGAATTCAGCTGGTGCCACAGAGGGAGCATTTAAATCAACTCTAGCCAAAGGGAAATCATCCATGCCAGTAGACAGATACTGAGTTCCAGCAAGCCTTGCCACTGTGGGCTAAAGTGCTCTTAGGTCCTAAATAAATTTGAAAGGCAGTATAAGCCACAAAGACTGCAATTCCTGGGCAGTCCTAGCATTGTGCTAGGCTTGGAGCCAGTGGACTTGGGTGGTGGGGGACACATGACCTGGAGAGACACCAGCTAGGTCAGCCAAGGAAGTGCTTGGGCCACCCCTCTGCCAACCCCAGGCAGCACAGCTTGCAGCTCCAGCAGAGACTCCTTCCTTCCATTTGAGGAGAGGAGAAGAAAGAATAAAGAGGACTTTATATTTCAACTTGGATGCCAGCTCAGCAACACAGGATAAGGCACCAGGCAGAGTGCTGAAGCTCCTGTTCCAGGCCCTAGATCCCAGTTGACCTTTCTATACACACCCTGAGCCAGAACAGAACCCACTGCCTTGAAGTGAAGGACCCAGTTCTGGCAGGATTCACCACCTGTTGATTAGCAGCCCTTGGGCCCTGAATAATCAGCAGCTGAACCCAGGCAGTACATGCCGTGGGACTTGGGTAACACTCAGAAATGTGCTGGCTTCAGGTGTCGCCCAGCACATTCCTAGCTGTGGTGGCTACAGAGAGGGAGGAACTCCTTCTACTTGAGGAAAGGAGAAAGAAGAGTAAGGGGATGATGTCCTGCTGCTTGAGCACCAGCTTGGCTACAGTAGGGTAGAGAATCATGTGGGATCTTGAAGTCCCTAATTCCAGGCCTTGGCACTTGGACAGCATTTTTGAATCTGCTCTAGGCCAGAGAGGAGCCCACTCCCTTAAAGGAAAAGTCCCAGGCCTGGGAGCATTCACCACAAGCTGACTGAAGAGCCCTTGGTCCTTGAGTGAACACTGGCAGCAGCCTGGCTGTATTCACTGTGGACATTAGGCACTGGTAGTCATGGGGAGAGACTGCTCTGCTTGTGGAAAGGGGAAGGAAGAGTGGGAAGGACTTTGTCTTGTGGTTTGAGTGCCAGCTCAGTTGCAGTAGAATAGAGCACCAGATAGTTTCCCCAGGTTTCTGACTATAGGCCCTGGCTCCCAAATAGCATCTCTAGACCCACCTGGGACTGTGGAAAACTCACTGCTCTGAAGGAGAGAACACATAACTGGCTCACTTTACCCCTGCTGATTGTAGAGCCCTGTGGCCTTGAGTAAACATAGGTAGTAGCCAGGCATTGGTTACTATGGGCCTTAGGTGAGACCCAGTGCTGTTCTGGCCTCAGATCTGACCCAGCACAGTCCCAGAGGTGGTGGGCACAAGAGTGCTTGTGTCATCCCTCCTCCAGCTCCAGACAGCTCAGCACAGAGAGAAAGAAATTCTGTGTACTTTGGAGAAAGTAAGGAAAGATACAATAACAAGTCTGTCTGGTAATCCAGAGAATTCTTCTGGATTTTTACACAAGACCACCAAGGTGATACCTCTATGAGTCTGCAAGGGCCACACCATTACTGGGCTTGGGGTGCCCCCTAATGCAGATATGGCTACAGTGACCAAAAACTTAGATCACAACACCCACATCCCTTCAAATATCTGGAAAGCCTTACCAGGAAGAATGGGTACAAACAAGCCCAGATTGCAAAGTCTACAATAAATACTGAACCCCTCAATTCCCAGAAAACGGATGAACATCCACAAGACCATCCAGGGAAACATGACTTCACCAAATGAACTAAAAAAGGCACCAGGAACCAATCCCTTTCAGACAGAAAATTCAACATAGGAAACTCAATGAAATTAAAGATAACACAGAGAAGGAATTCAGAATCCTATCAGATAAATTTAACAAATAGATTGAAATAATTAAAAAGAATCATATAGAAATTGAGAATCATATAGAAAAAGAATCATATAGAAATGGAGTTGAAAACTGCAATGGGCATACTAAATGCATCAGAATTCTCTTAATATCAGAATTGTTCAAGGAGAAGAAATAATTAGCTGAAAAATAGCTATTTGAAAATACACAGAGGAGACGAGAAAGGGTAAAAAAAATGAAGCATGCTTAACAAGGTCTAGAAAATAGCCTCAAAGTGGTAAATCTAAGAGTTATTGGCCTTAAAGAGGAGGTAGAGAGAGGGATGGGGTAGAAAGTTTATTCAAAGGGACAATAACCGTGGACTTCCCAAACCTAGAGAAAGATATTAATATCTGAATACAAGAAGGTTATGGAACACCAAGCAGATTTAACCTGAAGAAGACTACCTCAAGGCATTTAATAATCAAACTCCCAAAAGTCAAGAATAAAGAAAGGATTCTAAAAGCAGCAAGAGAAAAATATATATATATATATATATAATGGAGTTCCTATATGTCTGACAGCAGACTTCTCAGTGGAAACCTTACAGGCCAGGAGAGAGTAGCATAACATATTTAAAGAACTGAAGAAAAATACCTTTTATCCTAGAATAGTATATCGAGTGAAAGTAACCTCCACACATCAAGGAGAAATAAAGACATTCCCAGACAAAAAAAAAAAAAAGCTGAGAGATTTCATCAACACTACACACCTGTCCTACAAGAAATGCTAAAGGAAGTTCTTCAATATGAAAGAAAAGAATGTTAATGAGCAAGAAGAAATCATCTGAAGGTATAAAATTCACTGGTAATAATAAATACATGAATATCATAACACTATAATTGTGGTATGTAAACTACTCACATCTTGAGTAGAAAGATTAAAAGACAAATTGATCAAAAAGAATAACTACAACAACTTTTCAAGATATAGGCAGCAGAATAAGACATAAATAAAAAAGACATAAGGAGAATTAAAAAGCAGTTAGATGAAATTGAAGTGTTGAGTTTTTTGTTTTTCTCTTTTCTTCTTAGTGAGTTAGGTTTTTTATGCAATTACAGTTCAGTTGTCATCAATTTAAAATAAAGGTTTATAGATATAATTTGCAAGCTTCATGGTAATTTTGAATAAAATACATCTTTTAACAGATACACAGAAAATAAAAAGCAGGAAATTAAAACAGACCACCAGAGAAAATCACTTTCACTAAAATGAAGACCAGAACAAAGGAAGAAAGGAAGAGAAAACCAAAAAAACACCCAGAAAACAAATAACAAAATGGCAGCAGTGAGTCCTTACTTATCAATAATAACATTGAATGTAAGCAGGCTAAACTCTCCAATCAAAAGACACAAAATGGTTGAATGGATAAAAAGCAAGACTCAATGATCTGTTGCCTACAAGAAACACATCACCTGTAAAGAAACACATAGAATGAAAATAAAGGGTTGAAAAAAACGATTTTCTATGCCAATGGAAAGGAAAAAATAGCAGGAGTGGAAATCACAAAATAGATTTTAAGACAAAAACTATTAAAAAAGACAAAGGAGGTCATTAAATAAAGGGGTCAATTCAACAAGAATATAACAATTTTAAGTATATATGCACCCAACACTGGAGCACCCACATATAGAAATCAAATATTGTTGTTATTATTATTATTATTATTATTATTATTATTATTATTTTGAGACGGAGTCTCGCTGTGTCACCCAGGCTGGAGTGCAGCGGTGCAATCTCGGCTCACTGCAAGCTCTGCCTCCCGGGTTCACACCATTCTCCTGCCTGAGCCTCCCGAGTAGCTGGGACTACAGGTGCCTGCCACCACACCCGGGTAATTTTTTGTAATTTTTAGTAGAGACAGGGTTTCACTGTGTTAGCCAGGATGGTTTCAATCTCCTGACCTCATGATCCACCCGCCTGGGCCTCCCAAAGTCCTGGGATTACAAGAGTGAGCCACTGTGCCTGGCCAGAAAGCAAATATTATTAGTGTGACAGAGAGAGATAGGCTGCAATACAAAAATAGCTGGAGACTTCAACATCCTACTTTCAGTATCGTACAGATGATCCAAACAGAAAATCAGCAAAGAAACATCAGACATAATTTTCACTGTAGAACAAATGGACCTAATAGATATTTACAAGAGAGATTAGCACATAATTGGGGTTTTATTCCTGACATAAATAAGAAAGGCAAATCTAGTGAAGAAATTTGGACCTCTCACTATAAGGAACTGAATCACGAGAAATTGTGCTTAATTTTGTCTTCAAAATGATGGGTTTATAATTTAAATGATTATATTAGTTTTCAGTCATAAGTCAGGCTTGAGCAAGTTTGGGATTCAGAAGCTTTTCCTAGGGCCTAACTCCTGCTGGTTAGGTTCATCTATAATGAACCAAATGGGCTAGCTCAGGAGCAGATGATGGTTAAAATGTTTTCTTTTTATGCATATTGTCTACTATATTTGTCAATGTAAAAGACTGGTGTTGGGACACCGGGATTTGCACCCTTCAATTCATAAAAACAATCAAAAAGCCAAGATAAATAACAAACATACTTAGTTTTTCTCACACTTCTTATTTATGTGAAGTGAAGAGATGTGGAATAATGTCCTTTTCACCTGTAGCAGGTGGGTGTTTTTGTTTGTTTGTTTGTTTTTAATTAGGATCTTGCTCTGTCACTCAGGCTGGAGTGTGGTTGTATTAGTCTGTTTCTACGCTGCTGATAAAGACATATCTGAGACTAAGCAATTTACAAAAGAAAGAGGTTTATTGGACTTACAAAATTTCACATGGCTGGGGAGGCCTCACAATAGTGGTAGAAGGCAAGAGGGAGCAAGTCACATCTTACTTGATGGCAGCAGGCAAATAGAAAGCTTATGCAGGGAAACTCTTATTTTAAAAACCATCAGATCTCATGAGACTCATTCACTATCATGAGAACAGTGCAGGAAAGACCCACTCCCATAATTCAATCACCTCCCACCAGGTTCCTCCCACAACACATGGGAATTGTGGGAGTTATAATTCCAGTTGAGATTTGGGTGGGGACACAGTGAAACTATATCATTCTGCCCTGGGCCCCCCACCCCAAATCTCATGTCCTCACATTTCAAAACCAATCATGTCTTCCCAACAGTTCCCCAAAGTCTTAACTCATTTCAGCATTAGCTCAAAAGTCCACAGTCCAATGTCTCATCTAAGACAGGACAAGTCCATTCCACTTATATGCCTGTAAAATTAAAAGCAAGTTAGTTACTTACTAGATACAACAGAGGTATAGGCATTGGGTAAATACAGCCATTCCAGGTGGGAGAAATTGGCAAAAACAAAGGGGCTACAGGCTTCACGCAAGTTTGAAATCCAGTGAGGCAGTCAAATCTTAAAGCTCCAAAATCATCTCCTTTGACTCCATGTCTCACATCCATGTCATGCTGATGCAAGAGGTGGGTTCCCATGGTCTTGGGCAGCTCTGCCTCTTTGGCTTTGCAGGGTACAGCCTCCCTCCTGACTGCTTTCATGGGCTGCTGTTGAGTGTCTGCAGCTTTTCCAGGTGCATGGTGCAAGTTGTCAGTGGATCTACTATTCTGGGATCAGAAGGATGGTGGCCCTCTTCTCACAGCTCTACTTGGCAGCACCCCAGTAGGGAATGTGTCTGAGGGCCCTGACCCCAGATTTTCCTTCCACACTGCCCTAGCAGAGATTCTTCATGAGTTTGCTTCCCCTGCAGCAAACTTCTGCGTGGACATCTGGATCTTTCCATACATCCTCTGAAATCTAGGCAGAGGTTCCCAAACCCCAATTCTTGACTTATGAGCACTGGCAGGCTCAACACCATGTGGAAGCTGTCAACACTTGGGGTTTGTACCCTCTGAAGCTACAGCCCAAGCTTTATGTTGGCCCCTTTCAGCCATGGCTGGAGTGACTGGGACACAGGGCACCAAGCGCCTAGGCTGCGCACAGCATGGGGACCCTGGGCTCCACCCATAAAAACCACTTTTTCCTACTAGGCCTCCAGGCTTGTGGTGAGAGGGGCTGCCATGAAGACTGCTGACATGCTCTGGAGGCATTTTTCCCATTGTCTTGGGGATTAACATTTGTCTCCCCCTTACTTATGCAAATTTCTGCTTGACTTTCTCCTCAGAAAATGGGATTTTTTTTTTCTATCACATTGTCAGGCTGCAAATTTTCCAAACTGTTGTGCTCTGCTTCCCTTATAAAACTCAATGCCTTTAACAGCACCCAAGGCACCTCTCAAATGTTTTGCTCCTTAGAAATTTCTTCTGCCAGATACCCTAAATCATCTCTCTCAAGTTCAAAGTTCCACAAATGTCTAGAGCAGGGGCAAAATGCCTCCAGTCTCTTCGCTAAAACATAACAAGAGTCACCTTTGCTTCACTTCCCAACAAGGTCCTCATTTCCATTTGAGGTCACCTCAGTCTGGACTTTATTGTCCATATGGTTCTCAGCATTTTGAATGCAAAGCCATTCAACAAGTCTCTAGGAAGTTCCAAACTTTCCCACACTTTCCTGTCTTCTTCTGAGCCCTCCAAACTGTTGCAACCCCTGCCTGTTACCCAGGTCCAAAGTCACTGCCACATTTTCTGGTATCTATAGCAGCGCCCCACTCTACTGGTACCAATTTACTGTATGAGTCAATTTTCAGGCTGCTAATAAAGACATACCTGAGACTGGGCAATTTACAAAAGAAAGAAGTTTATTGGACTTACAGTTCCACATGACTGGGAAGGCCTCACAAGCATGGTGGAAGGCAAGTGGGAGCAAGTCAAATCTTACATGATGGCAGCAGGCAGAGACAGCTTGTGCAGGGAAACTCTCATTTTTAAAACCATCAGATCTCTTGAGACTCATTTACTATCACAAGAACAGTGCAGGAAAGGCCTGTCCCCATAATTCAATCACCTCCCACCAGTTCCTCCCACAACATGTGGGAACTGTGGGATTTGTAATTCAAGATGAGATTTGGGTGGGGACACAGCCAAACCATATCAGTTGTAACACAATCTTGACTCACTGCAACTTTTGCTTCCTGGGCCCAAGTGATCCTCCCACTGCAGCCTCTCCAGTAGCTGGAACTTCAGGTGCATGTCACTATGCCTGGGAAATTTTTCGTGTGTGTGTTGGCGGGGGAGAGGGGGTTGTTGTTGTTAGATACAGGGTTTCACCATGTTACCCAGACTAGTCTCCAACTCCTGGACTCAAGCAACCCACTTACCTCAGCTTCCTAAAATGCTGGGATTATAGGCTTGAGTCACTGCGCCCAGCCTGGTGAAAGTCTTTAATCATTTCTTGTTTCTTTTTCTATTTTCCTACATGTTTCCCCTCCCTTCCCTCCCTCCCTCCTTTTTTTTCTTTTGAGACTGAATCTCGCTCTGTTGCCCAGGCTGGAGTGCAGTGGCTGGATCTCAGCTCACTGCAAGCTCCACCTCCTGGGTTTACGCCATTCTCCTGCCTCAGCCTCCCGAGTAGCTGGGACTATAGGCGCCCGCCACCTCACCTGACTAGTTTTTTGGTATTTTTTAGTAGAGATGGGGTTTCACCGTGTTAGCCAGGATGGTCTCGATCTCCTGACCTTGTGATCCTCTCGTCTCAGCCTCCCAAAGTGCTGGGATTACAGGCTTGAGCCACCATGTCCGGCCCCTTCCCTCCTTTTTTCCTTTGCTTTCTCTTCTTTCCTTCCCCAGTTTTTCCTTTCATTTATTTATGTGAGGCTGCAAGACTTTGCTGAAGATACCACAGTAGTTGTCACATTGGCCCACTGATAATCACTGATGAGTCACAGACATACCCACATGTTCTTATAATGTGTCCAAGAAGAACTGTGCAATATGTTTATAATAAAGCCTTCAACAAGTCAATTATTCTTAGTCTTTTTGAGTAAAAAGTCCATTTGAAAATACAATAAAAGCCAAATAAAAATATACAAGGGTACATACATGCCAAAATTTGCCCACAAGTGGTCCCCTTGTAAAGAAGTTTGCTCTGTCAAAGATGTAATTTTGTCATCTCTGCTCAGAATGGATAATTGTGTCTACATTAAGCCAATAAAAATTTTGGCATCATTTCTAAGACCTTCCTGTTGAAGCCAGTTAGTTTAGCCTTATTGTTATATGTGTCTCCTTTGAAGAACAGAAGACACTGAAAGCAATGGTAAAAACTGTCAAATATTAAAGAGTTATCGCTCAAAGCAAGTGAAGCTACTCTGAGTGGTTCCAGAAAAACTTTAAGAGAATGGAATGGAACTCTCAGGGAGGAAGATTTGACTCTGAAAAAGAAGTAACTTTCTAAAGGTTATAACTTTTAGTAAAGTGGAAAACATCCTAAAATTGCAATTTTAATTTGGAAACCTAGCTCTAGTTGTGTGAGACTAGTTGTGCTCAATGGCCTCCCCCCACCACCCATACCATTTTTCCCTACTGAACAAGATGTTAGAATATACAGGTCCTGAGATTTCCAGTTTAATCCAGAGAAAGAACATTATCCAGAGTGTCTGACACAGCCTTTAACCTAGAAACTCTGATTAGTTTGCAGGTGTCACACAAATTTCCTGATACTAGCAGACTAACATATGCTATGATGAAGCCATAGTCAAATATTGAGGAACGTTCCTCATATATTGATCAAATTTTCTCTTATAAATAAAATAAAAAGTAAAATACTTATAAAATCAACAACAAAGAATTTAAAGGATATTTTATAAATTATTGATGGATTTTCACATTCATAGTTCATTCTTGTTCCTTCCAATTCTGTGACCATCCAAAGGAGTGTGTGGTGCACCATTAAGCCAATCTTAGCTATTGTTGTACGTTGAGTCATGAGATGTTAAAAATGGCTTGTGGACAAATCATCTCCCAGTTAGGGCAATTGTACCTGACCTGATCTAATCTTTTTTAAAAAATAAATTTAATTTTCCTCGACTTTATTAAGGTATATTTGGTGCACAAAACGGCACATAGTGTGTACAATTTGGTGAGTTTGAACATATGTATATACCAGTGTTACCTTGCCACAATCAAGGTAATCAATATATTCATCACATCCAAAAGTTTCCATGTGCCACTTTATTTTTTGTTTCTTTTTTTAAAATTTGTGATGAGAACATTTGACATGAGCTCTATCCTTGTACTAAGTTTTAAAGTGCACAATATCTTATTGTTAACTACAGGCATTATGTTGTACAGCAGAATTCTGGAGCTTACTCATACTGTATAACTGTAACTTTATATCCATTTATAATAATAACAACTCCATACCTTAACTATTGTGAATAATGCTGGAAGGAACACAGGAGTACAGATATCGTTTCGAGTTCCTGATTTCAATTCTTTTGGATGCATACCTAGAAGTGGGATTGCTGGATCATATGGAAGTTTTATTTTTATTTTTTTGAGGGACGTACATACTGGTTTTCCCTAGTGGCTATATCATTTTACATTCTCACCAACAGTGCACAAAAATTACAATCTCTTCATAACCTTGAAAATACTTTTTTCTCCCCTTCTCTTTCTTTTCTCCTTCTGAGACTCTCATAATGTGTATATTGACCTACTTATGGTGTCTCATGTGTCCCATAGGAGTTCTTCGGTCTTTTTCATTTTTCATCCGTTTAGCTCCTCTGACTACATAATTTAAATGACCTGTATTCAGGTTAACTACTTCTTTCTTCTGCTTAATTGGGTCATTTGTTGAAGCCCTCTGTTAAATTTTTTCAGTTTAGTTATTGCATTCTTCAACTCCAGGATTTCTGTTTCTTTGGTTTTATAGTTTTCATTTCTTTTAGAACTTCTCATTTTGTTTATGTATTACTTTTCGGTCTATCGTACTGTTCACTAAGCTTCTTTAAGACAATTTTTTTTCATTTGTAAGGCACTTCCTAGATCATCATTTATTTGGGGTCAATTACTGAAGCTTTTTTAGTTTCCTGTGGTGTTATCAAGTTTCCCTAATTTCTCATGATCCTTATATTCTTAGATTTATGTCTGCACATTTGAAGAAGCGGTTATCTCTTCCAGTCTTTACAGCCTGTTCTTAGCAGGGAAAGACTTTCACTAGTCAGCCTAGCTTAGGATTCTAGGTGGGCCAGATGACAGTATCTGTGGGCAAGTGAGGCCTGTGAGTGAGGTCTATTAGGTTCAAAGTTGAAACAGGGCCTGACGAACTCTTGGTTAGATGGAGCCTGTTGCCAAAGTCTTACTTTTGAGTATGGTTGTCTGGCAGGGCTTCACAGGTGGGTGGGGCTGGTTGCCTGGGCATTAAGGTTATGTGAGCCTGCTGTCTGAGCTCCATAGTTGGGTGGAGCCAGCTGACCTGGCTTTTTAGTTTGATGGAGTTGTTGGTTAGGGCCAGAGTTAGGCAAGGCTGCTGGTAGGGGCTGTGGGACTGCCTCTGAGATCTGTATGCACTGGTTGCTGAGAGCCCCTGCATCTTTTCTTTATTCCTAATTGTTCCCAGGTGGTCTAGCCATGCCAATTTCCCCAGTGTGTGATATGAGGTGAGGCATAAGTGGGTCTCTAGAGCAATGCCCTGAAATGCTGGGGAAGTTCGACATCCACCATGATCTCTCTTTACTCCACTGAAGAAATCACAGGTCAACAGGATCTTTCTTAGCTCTGTGTTGTGCTGGATTGGGCAAGGGTTGCTTTTGACAAAGAAGGTTTATTTTTACCTTTTTTAATGCAGTTTTTTTTCACTCCACCGGGGTGCTCACCTTTGGGATACTCACAAAGGCATTCTTCTCTATGAATAGTTGCTAAATTGTTGTTTCTGTGAGGGTACTGGGGCTAGGGACCTCATATGCATCCACCTTTCTGGAATCCCTGATCTGCTAGTTTTACTTTTCTCTTTCTGCTTCATACCAAATTCTGCTAAGCACCAGTTCTTGGTTTTGTGTTTCATTTCTAGCTCTGAATTTGTCATTAGCATTTGATATATTTTTGGTATTAATTCTTAAATCTCCATAAATTATGGCTCATATTCTCCAGGTGAATTCAAGTAAACAGCTGCCTGAGTGAAATTGACCCCAAGGTCCTTGGATTTTCCCATCTCCTCGTCTGCAGAATGACTTCCTATAGGAAGTATAGGAGGTAAAATGAATAGTTTCTTTGTTTAGGAAAGTGCATTCAGGAAAAAAAAAAAAGCATGGGAAATTTGCAGTATAAATGTAACATAAACCTATTCTAAAAAATAAAACATAAAACTATACGTGTTTTAAATATAACTCTCATATTTAATTCTTTAATAAGGAATAAAAATCTTTAGTTGTTTGAAAAAATTGCTGCCCAATAATAGAACCAAACACTAGTAGCACAGCTGTAGCCCTTTGCCCATGCCATAACACAGAATAAATTAGATATATGACTAAAACCAATCGAGTTTAAACAGAACAAATTTTCATCAGGGGGTATTCTGTATTCACCATGGACTGTGATGTCACTTTACTGTTATCAATCATGTTATATAGAAATATGAAAACCGTACATCTCAAAGATGTAAATACAACGTTTATATCAATCCATCTTTCTTCAATGTCTATCCTAATTATCTTTTTAATTTTTCATATTCCCTCTTCATGAAACATTCACTAGAAAATTACGTACTACCATTTTCTGCTGCAGAATTTTATGCATGTTTAGATTAGCCACTTAGTCACATCTGTTGCAAAATCTTGGTGAGAAAAAGCTACTTAGGCCTTTGTTATTGTCTGGTGATAATATCATGTTTGGAAGTATATTGTCTTCTAAAGAGACTTTTTGGAGGCATCAGAAAGCACATGTTGGTTAGTAATTGGATCCAGTCACAAGATAGACAAATATGAAATTGTGTTATAGGTTTACTGCACCCAAGACTTCATAAGATTCTTCCCACAAGCCATAATAAACTGCTGTTTTTTCATTGTCACTAGAAGGTAATAGAAAGGACACTGACAAGAAGTCCAAAGGGATGAATTTAAGATTTAGCTATACGTGCAGTGTTATCTTGAATAAGTTATTTCACTTCTTTGGACATTGGCTCATGTAAATTATCTAAAGAGATTGGATCTGTCATATTCAGTTCTGAAATTAAAATAACTTTAATTTAAAGCAGCGTATCAATTTGTCTTTTAAATTTTTTAACTCTAAATTATTAACTTTTTTCTTGCTGAAATAAAATTTTTGATGAGTTTCTGTTATTTGTCTACCCACCACTCCCTGTGTTCAAGATTACTTTTTTAAAAA
Source organism: Theropithecus gelada (assembly GCF_003255815.1). NCBI lineage: Eukaryota > Metazoa > Chordata > Mammalia > Primates > Cercopithecidae > Theropithecus > Theropithecus gelada. The sequence goes on along the minus strand of NC_037670.1, from coordinate 123,861,668 downwards.
CCACTTAATTAAACTGTTTATTTATTTCTCATCAATTTTGTTTGACTATATCCTGGGGCTGGGATCTTCTGCTGTACCCACTTTGTATGATTTGCAAAGTGCGGTGATGTCTCAACTTGATTGGGCTAAGGGATTCCTAGATAGCTGATAAAACATCATTTTGGGGTGTATCTGTGAGGATGCTTCCAAAAGAGATTAGCATTTGTACCAGTAGACTGAGTAAGGAAGATTGTCCCTACCAATGTGGGTGGGCATCATGCAATCTATTGAAAACTAAAATAGAACAAAGTGGTATAGGATAGGTTAATTCATTTTCTCTGTTTGAGCTAGGACATTCATGTTCTCCTGCCCTTGGGCATTGGTGCTTCTGGTTTTAGGGCTTTAGGACTCAACCAGAATTTACACCATTAGCATTAGCTATGCTAGTTCTCAGGTAGGGCAGTCCTAGTCTTTTGACTAGGACTGGATTATACCACTAGCTTCCCTAGTTTTCCAGTTTGTAGGGAGCAGATTATGGGACTTCCCAGCCTCCATAATTGCATAAGACAATCCTTCTAATAAGTCTTTGTATAAACCTCTCTCTCTTTCTCTTTGTATATACGTGTTATGTTCAGTTTCTGTGAAGAACTCTAGCTAACACAGAATAGTAGAAATAGGTCAGATGGACACTTTAAACCTTTTATGTCATGGTCTTATCTTTCAATATATAGCCATTTTCCTTTTCATCTAAGGCCATGGCAAATTTGGGGAGTGAAAGTTTAGAGATCTCAGTTATTTCTCCAAATCATTTTAGCTATAACAAACAGAATTAAATGATAGAAAATTTGGAGTCTATGGGCACATATTCCAGGTTAGCATATCACTTGCTCTCTGTCTTTAAGAGTAGCGTAGCCATAGTAAACAGTATCTAATCTACAAATGGTTTAAAGACTGCCCTGGAAACATATGTAGTAGGAGATAATTACTGACTTCACTCAGTATCTTGGGTAAGGGTCTATCACAGATTGTCTCAAAGAGCTGATCAGAGTGTGTGCATGTCTCATTCTATTCATGAGCATGTGTGTGCACACACATACCTATATTGGAATATTTGGCTGCATCTGGATCACACAGCATAAAATATTCAATGATAATTACTTGACAACCTGTTGCTATAGTTTTGCATTCTTTGAGGCTTCTCTCAATTTTACTCGCTACTCTCTTTACTCATAAAAGAATGGATATACAAGTTTGATAAAATTACTTCTCCATAGAGAAAACTCTCTACAGAATATGCCTGCTGTAAATAGTATTTCCTTTGATGTAATTTATTACTGTTAGTATTTGACCTCATTTATACTTTTACTTTCATTATCAACTTTAAATTCTCCATCCAGCAAAATGTAAGTGTCCTCACATCTCCCAGTAGAGAACAGGGGAGATTATTATATCATGATGTAGGGAAATTGGGCATTAAAGATATAGAGCTCTATACAGTGATAAAGAAAGAGGACTTTTGTGCTTCCTGCACTATACTGACTCCCAGAAGGTATGTCAATATTCCAAGCTATTGGAGAGGAAATGCTGTCTGCAGGAGAAAGTCACTACCCGGTCATTCTTAGAATATCTTGATATTTGACGATCTCCCTCCAGTAGCGTCTCTGATCTCTTCTTCTTGCTGGAAAGAACCCATGGGTCTTACCTTGCAAGGAGAAGAAGAACTATCTGTCTACTACAGAAACTTCTAAAACTTATGTCAAGAAAGAGAAAGGGAAAAGATGCCTTGAAAAGTCCTTGGAGAAGATCAAAGTGCGCGGACCCTTTGACTCAAAGAAAGTAGCAGAAGCTGCTGTTTCCACAGAGCCTGCACAAATTCTACTATGACTTCCCTGTTGAGAAGAAGCAATAGACCTGTGTGTTCTCGAAGGTAGTCACACTCCAGATCCAATGATAAACTGACCTGGAAGGTATCTTTCAGATGGCAGCTGAGATGCTCTTACTTCTGAGAAGCTTTCCCTGTTACTGGGCTGGGCAGCTCTGGGTATCCCAAAAGGATGCCTTGAGTCGCATTCATCCTGAGATCTTTGAGAGCCTAGGTCTAGTAACTATCCACTTATTATAGAAGTATGAAAGAACCTGTGATGTTTATTTTCTTTTAGAAAGCTGACCACCCAGACAAGGTTAGAACAACTGTGGAATAAGCCGGTCACGGTGGCTCACGCTTGTAATCTCAGCCCTTTGGGAGGCTGAGGTGGGCGGATCACAAGGTCAGGAGTTTGAGACCAGCCTGGCCAACATGGTGAAACCCCGTCTGTACTAAAAACACAAAAATTAGCCGGGCGTGATGGTGCGTGCCTGTAATCCCAGCTACTCAGGAGGCTGAGGCAGGAGAATTGCTTGAACTTGGGAGGCGGAGGTTGCAGTGAGCCGAGATCGTGCCACTGCACTCCAGCCTGGGTGACAGAGCGAGACTCTGTCTCCAAAAAAAAAAAAAAAAAAAGCAACCATGGAATGAAAGGAATCTTCAAGAGAATTAAACTCATGCTCACATTCCAATCAGCACTAACTCATCGTTGTCCACAGGTAACACTGTGTTGCCAAATGGGGTTTAGTATTCCATGACAGATTCTCTTTTCTTGGAATAGTAGCTTGTAGAAATTTTATATATATATAAATAATATAGATAGATAGAGATATAGATAGATATCGTTTCTTGATTCACCATAGATGTAATGATTCTTTTACTACACCGCTCTAGGAAAAAAAATGATGTGAATTAGGCAACCCTAATGTTAAGTCACCATGTGGCAGAGAAACACACAGGCAGTGGAGTAGGATGGGTGTGGACTGTGTAACTAATTGCTAGTTACTCTAGACAATGAGCATGTTTTGCCTCTACTTTGAAAGCCAAAGTAAAGTTCCTGTTGCTTTGGACTAGGAGGAAAATATTTTGGGTAAGACATCCTGGGCAGCAATGACAGTAAAAAATATTTATAATTCCTATTCCCTTATTATTGGTCTTGTTTTCTTTCTTTCAATTTTTTTTCTCTCTTGCCTGCCTGTAATACACTGTGAACATAAGGTCTCAGCTTCCCTGTCACTCTTAAAGGAAAGTTGAATAATCTCCAAGGTGTTAGGGACTCCATATATTTAAATAAGTAGCTCCCCTCCCTTTCAGAAATAGTTACATCAGAAAATTCATAAAATAACTGAAAACAGTCGTGGTTTATACAAAGGCAAAGAATGGCATTATTGGTATTTGTCAAATTACATTACATAAAAATTTGATATTTTAAGAATAAAAACCATGATACAATGTTGTATATACACTTTAATTTTAATATTATAACAAACTACACATAGGCAAATGGGAAAACAAAGAGAAGAAAAAAATATTTTGTCAACAAAAAGAGCAGGGTTATATTTTTTCCTTTTAAACTTTCCTTTTAGATATTTGTAAAATTATTTGTTCCTTGTATACACTCTTATACACACATGCACGTTTTATCTGATATAGCCTAAGAAACAGAAAAAAATCAAGGTATCCTGGCAGGAAAGGTTAAGGGCAAGGTGAAAACTAGACTTCTGAGGGATGTTGTTTTCTTTTCTCATTCTTATTCCAATCTGCATTACATCAACAGCTCCCTGTTGCTTTTAGTGACCCAGAGTATCTTAACCTTTGTTGTAAGGATTTGTTAAGCAAGATGCCTGATACATTCTGCCTAACGGAACTGTTGCTTATACAATACAAATTTTGACATCTCTACTCTTTCATAATTTAATTAATTCTCTTCTACTTACAAACTCACAAATCAATGGAGGACTTGGGTGGGGATTCCACTAATCTAACACAGTGCTGGAAAAGTCAAAACAGTAATTTAACAGTCCACTTTGAAAAAATGTGCGATTTATAGATATTCTCATCTCATACCATTTCCTGCCAAAGAGAATCACACCTATTGGGTACAGGAAGATTATAAAATATTTTGATTCAAAGAATACTAAAAATGGCTGTCAAAACTTTGTATTTCTCATTCAAGTAAGTCTGTGGAATGGAATGTTTCTGACTACTTTTTTAATACATAAGATCCGGAATAACAACAAATGTTTACAACGTGCTAAGTTTAGGTCAATTACTGTTCTTAGCACTTTATACATATTGACTCATCTAAACCTCACAACACATCATAAGGTATATGAGATTATTTTCAATATGGGGAAACAGAAACAGGAATGTTAACTTACTTGGCCAAGGTCACACAACTGGGCAGTAGCTAGAACTCAGACTCAAGTTGTGCTTGTAAAACTGTGCTCAGAATCTGCAGTTCATTTCACATCTATGAAGAAAGTAATAAATTAAGTACAATAGCTAACATCTATTGAGTGCTCCCTCTGTGCCAGGTGTTAGCTAAGCACTTTGCCTGCAATTGCTCATTTAATCCTTGCAACAATCCTCTATGGTATAATTAGCTGTGTTTTAAAGATAAAGCAACTAAGGATCAAAAAATTACATGTCCAATTTATAAAGCTAGTAAAAGGGAGACAGGATTCAGGTCAACTCCAGGGCTCATACCCCTTTACCACTACTCTTCCTGTTCAATGGTTTAGTCAGCTATTGACATTTAATGAACACTTATGAGATTCAGAGACTGACGAGCATCTGTTTCATCCTTGGGATATGTTATTGCCTTAAGAATGTAGTTTGATAGCGTGAAGAATGGAGTCCAGGCAACAGCATTAGATAAGACTATTTAAAGTTCAAGAAATTTGAATATCAGATGATTACTGTTTGCAATATACTTTGAAATGGCTGAGGATTTAAATCCTGCTGCCTCTGCCAAAGCATTCTTGGATGTATTCATAACATTTGAGTGATTTGCCAAGACATGCCAAGTTTATTTAAATAACTATTCCTGTCTTTATTGATTGACAGGGTTGATGAAATTTCTTTCAGTGATTATACTTTTGGGCAAGATGGCATCAGGCTAACCAGACACAGTATGATTTATTTGTGAACTTTGTTCAACATTGGCATTCTTGATATATTCTTCGTAGAAAGAGTAAATGCTAACAAGAGTGAACAAATTGAAAACCGATTTGTATGAAGGTAATTAATTTAAAAATTAGAATAAAAAAGAATTAGATTGAGAACTAGTTGTCAGAACTTTGCCACAAAACCAGCTGGGTGATCTGATGTCTTCTAGGATCCAGAAACATTACATATAAAATGATGAAGTTTATAATCTCAAGAATATGTTTCTGTTTCTAAAATTTAAGTACTAATACTTCTTATAAGAGGTAGTCTAGTTCAAGATCTTCCTGACAAGGGTTGGTAATAGTGGTAAAAGAATAGATAGAGTATAGGGGAGGTAAGGTGGGGAGGTGGTAGTAGTTTGTGGATGCAGACATATAATGAAAAAGCCATTTACAAAGTAGACAAGGTCATCATAATGTTTTATAGTTTAGTGATGCCAATATTTGTAGTATATCCTATAAATATCAGAGTATTACCTACTATTAGAAGTTTCATAAATTGCAAGAAATTAAAATGCTTGTGATGATAAATCACTATTGATTTCTACCATGTGTGAAACATTAGCATATGAATAGTTATATAGAGTGGTAACCAATTCTTTGTTGGCTTTTTAAGTATAAAACAGCAAATCATTCTTATTTTGCAGCAGGAATGAATTAATATCTATCTATCTATCTATCTATTTATCATCTATCTGTCTTTCTATGTATCTATCTTCTAGACAGGCTTCAGATACTGGAATTAATAATCTAGAATTACCAACCTAGAGATCTTGCAGCACCTCCTATCCAGAGCTTACAAAGTCTGACTTAGCAGAAATTTTATCAGGAGGTGGGAGAATGTCTTCAGATGTCCTTTGCTGCTGTTTAAGTTATTTTCAACTTTATTAAAAAAGTTTTTTTTTTTTTTTTGAGACAGAGTCTTGCTCTGTCGCCCAGGCTGGAGTACAGTGGCCTGATCTTGGCCCACTGCAACCTCTGCCTCCTGGGTTCAAGCAATTCTCCTGTCTCAGTCTCCCAAGTACCTGAGACTACAGGTGCCCACAACCACACTTGGCTAATCTTTGTATTTTTAGTAGAGACGGGGTTTCACCATATTGGTCACCCTGGTCTCGAACTCCTGACTTCAGGTGATCCATCCACCTTGGCCTCCCACAGTGCTGGGATTACAGGAGTGAACCCCTAACTTTATTAAATTTTTTAACTTTGTCATACCTAGTAGTGTTGGTGTACTCGTTTTAATTTTAGTTCACTTTACCTGAAGAACAAAAAGACATTGAAATAATTTATTTCAATTTCTAATTTACACAAATTACAAATTAAAATAAATTATCATAAAGCCATATTACTGCCTGGGACTGTAGACATTTATTAGTTTTCAAATGTTCTGCCTATATTGAAACTATTACTGTTAAATAGATTCATTTGCTAGTTTTCTGCCATGGATAAGCCAATAATTTGAGATATCTGGTGTTATTATTTCATTTGAACCCTATCTTTAGCAGTCTCTCTTCCTTAAATCAGAAATCCCAACTCTCTTTTATTTTCTTTCCAACAAACAAGTAGAATTAATTCCAAATGGGCAGGGATAAGAAGAGACAGGTGGCATCATATAAAGAAGCAGAAACTGAATGCAATTAACTAAAGCTGTATTTCTAAACCAGCAAGTCTACTTTTAATTATCTTTCATATGTTTTCTTGCAAATGGTATTTGTTTATTCATTCAGAATACATATAATCGAACATTGCCTAAAAGCTAGGCAGTGCTAGGTAATAGGTATACCTCAGTGATGAAATAGATCACTTCTTTCTGGAGTTAACATACTAGAGGGAAGAACAAATGTGAACAAGTAAAAAAATAGTGGTCTTTTAAGTGATACATATGACATGTAAATCGACTAGCCTGTGTATTCAGCTCTTAACTTTTGCATTTCAGTGTCCCTCCTAATCGTCCCCTCGGCTGCTTCATAGTGAGCAAGGGGCTTGCTCCAGGTGATCCAGATAGCTTTCTGAACTTACCCTATTGTTTAATCATCTTATGAATGTAGAACCCTAGAAAAAGAGACATAATCTGTGTCTCTCCCTCAAAAGTCCTGGTGGCTCCAGAAAAACAAAAAAATAACAGAAACTCTATAGTGGCTCTTCTATTCTTGGTGAATTTATTAACTAGGATTAGACAATGCTTGATCAAGGGTGAACTGTTGGAGGCAGGGATTTAGTGGCGTTTATTCAACCAGATCTGGACAGGCTAGGTGAGGTCTGTCCAAGGGACTGGTAGAATCAAACCAAGATGGCCACCAGGAATCAGTGTTACAGCCAAGAGTTAAGCAACTGAGTCAAATTTAGGAGAGAAGATGAAGACAGGAACTGAGGTTAGCAATTAAAGTCAGATGAAATGGGCAGAGAAGCCAGGTTCCAATGGGTCTCAGGAGTATCTCTAAGAATTCAATCTCTGTGTCAGGATTCTTCCATTCTAGTCCATATACACACATGACACTAGACCTGTGAGCAAGACTGATCAAAGTCACTTTCTGATGTGTAGACATCATTGAATAATGGAAAAAAACAGCCAATTAAAAAGAGCAAAAACAAAACCTTACTCCAAATTCTGGCTCCTATATTTATGTCACAATGGAAAGGTTAATTAGTATCTCTGAAAATCAGTTCTTTTCATCAGCAAAATGGGGATAACACTGCCTCCCTGAAGAGACCTTTATTTGATGATTAAGTTAGATCTGTACAGTAAAGAGCCTCCCCAAATATACCATATACATTTAAAATTGACTAGTAATGTGACATTATTTCAATTAAGAGTACTCAGATAATAACTCTTCTAGAAGACAGATTTTCTCCCCTATTTGATTTACATAATGCCTAGACACTTTTAGACTCTTGAGATTCCTGTTAAAAATTCTAGTTATATCAGAGATTATTCTCAAACACTGAAAAGCCTGAGAGAGCTTAGAAGAAGAGTATGCCTGGGACTCAATTTGGGATTAATAGCAAGACTCACAGCTGTGAAAAAGATGAACTTGAAGTTCTATATGGCCCATCGGTAGGGAGTCTGATCCGCGCATTTCTGTGTCCTCTGAAGACTGGAGTAATCACAGTACTATTGTGGAGGATCAGAGGAAAGGGTGTGGTGGATCTCACAGAACAGTAGCTGACCACAGGTGTAGAAAGGAGACAAAGGGGCCTGGCGTGGTGGCTCACGCTTGCAATCCCAGCACTTCGGGAGGCCGAGGCGGGCAGATCACAAGTTCAGGAGATCGAGACCATCCTGGCTAACATGGTGAAACCCCGTCTCTACTAAAAAAATACAAAAAATTAGCCAGGCGTGGTGGCACCTGCCTGCAGTCCCAGCTACTTGGGAGGCTGAGGCAAGAGAATCACTTGAACCCGGGAGGTGGAGGTTACAGTGAGCCAAGATCGCACCACTGTACTCCAGTCTGGGTGACAGAGCAAGACTGTGAAAAAGGAAAGGAAAGGAAAGAAAGGGAAGGGGAGGAGAGGGGAGGGGAGGGGAGGGGAGGGAAGGGAAGGGGAGGGAAGGGAAGGGAAAGGAGAAGGAGATAAAGGGCCCTAGACATAAAGATATGTGACCCAAGCTCTCATAATGACCTTGCCATTCTCCTGACATGGTCCTATGGACAAATTTAATGAATTCTGCTTAATTTGTGAAATGAGAGGCTGAGACCTGGCGATCTCTAACATTTCTTCTAGTTATAATAGTGGATGATTCTGTAAGTTAATTATACTCTACATTTGCACGGCATTTTTCACTTTCCAAAGCTTGCTGACATACATCACTCACTGACCCTGTGAGGCAGGCACGGCATGTGTTTTTGCCCCTGTTTTATAAATGAGGAAGTACAGATTTAGAGGTTGTGTCTTCTATAAAATTTCATTGTTCAACCTGTGTCAAGGATCTAGATTCAGAAACATTTAGTTGATTTTTGAAAATATATCAGAATTGGGCGTGTTTCCCTTTAAAAGTTCTTGGCAATTACAAATTATTTTGAACTATCATGTGAGGTGGTGGCTGCTATGGAAACTGCATTAATACATGAAGCTTGCAAAGCCTGTCACCACATCAGATGTTGCTGCCCTTTGGCTATGCTAACTTACTCATCTGTTTTTTGAAAAATATTTCTTTCTTCTTTTTCTTTTTTTTCCCCAAGCACATGCACACTATGCTTATAATCCAAGACATCTCATTTTGAACAGACTCATCCTTATGAAATTCATTAAATGACTCGGAACAAAAGATTCTAGTGAAAATACAACCTGGGAAAATAATAAATTAAAACATATATGCATAGTATTCACTTTGTATTACTGTGGCTCAAATAAAATGTGAAAAGACGCTAAGAAAGAAAAATTAAATTCATGAGGTAGGATTGTGTTTCTATTATAATTGCAAAGAAAAATCATGTATGAGTTGAAGTATAATAATTTTTATTCTAATAATAAAGATATTTACTATGTCAGTTCTGACCAACACTATACATTTTTAACCTTTGCATTCTTTTGTGAAATATTAGCACTCACAGGCATTAGTGAATCTTTAAAAAGCAGTCATTGCTTTTAGATTTATCAATTATATATTTTATACATGTATATTTAAATATATAATACATATATATGTGTATAAATGTGTATGTGTATATATGTGTGTGCATATATATAATGCACATAGTATCTGTAAATTGTTGCCACCTATATTCCAAAGTTTCATATTTGGTATTTTGAATACAGGGTTTCTGTGTCACAAATGGGACTCAACTATTTTGAAAGAACCCTTGTTCCATCCAAAGAAATAGTGGAGATGCAGATTCAATAATTATATAAACCAGAAGTACTTACTTCCTCCTGTTTTCACTATTCTTTGGCAAATACATAAACCTAACTTTCTTTGTCAGGTATCTTACTTACTACCTTGTGAGGACTGTATGTGTGAAGTGGCAACAGTCAATACTCTATTTTTCTTGCTGCCAATTAATAGGCTATTATGACATGCTGCTATTCCTTTATTTGCATTTATCTAATTAATCATGAGTGGGATTTTTTTCCATATGCTTATTAGTTATTCATATAATTTCCATAAAATATTTATTTATAAATGTGGCCATTTTGCTTAATGATTTATATTCTTTTTTTTTTTTTTTGAGACGGAGTCTCGCGCTGTCACCCAGGCTGGAGTGCAGTGGCGGGATCTCAGCTCACTGCAAGCTCTGCCTCCTGGGTTCACGCCGTTCTCCGGCCTCAGCCTCCCGAGTAGCTGGGACTACAGGCGCCCGCCACCTCGCCCGGCTAGTTTTTTGTATTTCTTAATAGAGACGGGGTTTCACCGTGTTAGCCAGGATGGTCTCGATCTCCTGACCTCGTGATCCGCCCGTCTCGGCCTCCCAAAGTGCTGGGATTACAGGCTTGAGCCACCGCGCCCGGCCATGATTTATATTCTTTATATGTAAAAGGAAATAAATTTTTAAATAGTGTAGAAAGTATTAATGGGTTTGACAAACAAAAATTTTAAATTTTTATGTAGTAGGCAAATCTATCACCTTCATGATGTATTACAATGATCTTATGCTTAGAAAATCTCCCAGTTGCATACAGTACATATTCATATGTATTTTATAGTTTCAGTTGTTACTTTTAAACTTTCCATCAAGTTTCTATGTATTTTGAATGTAACAGAAACAGATAATTGGGATTTTTTCAAAATAAATAATTTTCCAAACACAATGTTAGAAATAATACATCCTTTCCTATGGATTTATGATATTCTAAATCTTATATTAAGATTCCAACATTGATTCCAGAGCTATCCCTTATCTTTCCCTAGATTCTTAAGCCACCACTACATTGTGTTAATTTTATAATGTTAAAATAATTGTAGATTATCTGATAGCATAATTCACTTTTTAACATGATTTTCAATTCTCATTTGTTTAATTTTCCAGGTAAATCTAATAAAGTCCTTACTCCCAATCAAAATTCTCAATGCTCCTTCTTTTCTGTTTCATTTCATTTGATTTATTTATTTTGCCTTTGTCTTAGGCCATTCTTGCATTGTTATAAAGAAATACCTGAGACTGGGTAACTTATAAGAAAAGAGATTCAGTTGGCTCACAGTTCTGCAGGCTGTATAGGAAGCGTAGCAGCGTCTGCTTCTGGGGTGGCCTCAGGGAGCTTTTACTCATGGCAGAAGGCGAAGCAGGGGCAAGCACATGTAAGAGAAGAACAGAGCAAAAAAGAGAGGGGGAAGGTACCACACACTTTTAGGCGACCAGATCTTGTGAGAACTCGCTCACTATCGCTAGGACAGTAACAAGAAGAAGGTGTTAAACTATTCATGAGAAATCTGTTCCTATGATTCAATCACCTCCCACTAGGCCTCACCTCCAACACTGGGGACAAGGAGATCTGGGTGGGGACAAATATAAAAACTATATCAATCTTGTATTTAATGTTTATCTTAAGCTTCGAAGAAGTCATTGTTTTATCAAAAATATTGGGTATTGAAAGCAGAACTGACAGATTTTTTTTCTTTTTGCACAGGACACTGTGAATGAATAAAAGTTAACTTAATCTCTTCATTTGGAAGACACTGGGGAAGTCACTCTTGAATACATGCAAGCTGGAAAATGGACATTGAATACAGAATTGTTTTTGAAGCACGGTGGTGATAGTGGTAGCAATAATGAATCGATAACTCATGCAGAGACAACATAAGATGGTTGACTGAAAAGTTAATTTACATTAGTAAACTGCAGTAATCTTAGCCTCAAGAATAAACAATTTATTTACCTTGGAAAATTTGCTTGGAATCTGGAAAAGTAATGTAGGAACATTTCTCAAAAAGCATTCTGCCCTAGAATGTTCTCTCCCCAACCACTTCCTACCCCTCCCCCCCACCAATCACACTCACATCATAGAGAAGATTTGTGCTGGTTAAAGTTACTGGCAAATTCCAGCAATTACTGCACTTCATTTTCTTATTCAAGGATTTAAACAGAGTTATAAGAATTACAAGATGAATGTAACTATGGTTTAAGAGATTTAATGGAGGAAGGAAGTCATCATTTTAAGAAAGGACATGTATATGAGACAGTGAAATATCACAGATAAGCTAAGATTTAAAAGCCCAGTTCCCTTATGTACTGGTGGTTTCATGATGGACAATTGCTTAATCAAGCTAATTTTGGTTTTCTCATTTGTAAAAATGATAGTAATAATGTTTTGTAAGGAATGTAAGAAAGACTACAGGAAATAATGGAATGATTTACAAAGTAAGAATGATGCTCAAAATGCAGTAGTAATAAATGTTAATATATTTATTATGTAGTATGATTACTGAGCAAGTTTTAAGAATGAAAACTCTCCCTAACATTTGGAAGTAAGCAAACTACCATGGTTGAATGTAAAAATTACAGAAGAGCTCCCAGACATGAAAGGGAAGATCTAACTAAAATCAGGACAGTGACAAACCTAGCTGCTCCTTCTAAGAACTCTATTCATATATTTATAGAAAGACCAACATTAAAACACCAAAAGTCCCATAAAGGAGTCTTGTAAATGGTCCTCCACTATCTGGACCTTTGATTAAATTAAACTGTTTCAACAGTGGCAATGTGGCTGATTATTTTTGAAACAAAAGGCCCTGAAAATAATAGCAACAAAAGGAGTACATATGAAAGATCATTAATTGCATTGAAGGGAGCCAAGGAGAATTATACATAAGTGATAATTTTAGATGTACAGTCAAGAAGATTAAGGCTTAAAGAAAAATTAAGAAGAAAAAGTAATTCAACTGCCAACAAAAATATCTTCAATTTGAAGAAATATGTTTTCTGTACTGGGAATGTCTAAAAGCTACATTATTTAAAAATTATTCAAAAAATGTGTCACAAGTCCCATAGCTCAGCATGTATTATGGACTATGAAAGAAACAAAAAGATCTGAAAGTAATAACCAATCAGATGATTAGGAGAGATAAGTGGAAAAATTGAGACATATTTTAAAACCTAAGAAAGAAGCTAGCTCTGCTAATCTGATTACAACTCAGAAGAAAAACACTGCTGTGGCCATTTTTCCCTAGTGACACGGCAGAAGTAGATGGAATAATTTCTGAACAGGCTGTCAGCAGAAGGTTCACTCAGAAGATATATTTTGTGCTACAGAGTTTTCAGATAAGTTATCAAGACTCAGAAGGGAAATTTATAACTCTACTAAGAGAATCAGAGAATTATCAGAGTAAGACAACATCCTGAAAGAGATAAGAGGTGGAAAATATATATGAGTCTATGTTCCTTAGTTCTAAATTTACTCTAGTAGGTAACAATTACTGTTGAAAAGAGTACAGTACATTGAAAATGTACATATATGGGGAACTTCATTTTCTACAGAACTGACAATTCTATTCTAAAAGATGACTAGTAATTTTAGAAAGCACTTTAAAAAATTTAAGACGATTTTAGGTTAAATTAAGGAAATAACTTTCCATAAAATGTGAACAGTAAATTCCTGGACAGGACACCTCATCAGATCATCTTTCATGAATCTCTGACTCCTTTGAGGTCCAAGGGAGTTATGGAGAGCGGCTTTGTGGCATTTCCATTCAAACACATTTTATTGCAGAATAAGACGCTGAGAAGGACAGCTTAAAGAAAAAAAGAATAAGAAAAAAGAAAAATAGTGTATTCATTCATTCATTTTATCACTCACTTAGTAGACACTTATTGAGTGCTACTATATGCCAGTCAGTGATCTAGATGGTGGTGATAAAATAATTACGCTGTCAACATCCCCTCACATTTTTGTATCATAACAGTCACAAAAAATGTGACAGCATATAAATTAATTTATGATATTATATGAGAATAGACGCTGGGAAAGCATATAGTGTTACCCGCAGCGTCAAACAATACTCAGGAGGTACAGAGTATTTCAGATGTAAACAATTCCCGTGAATGTTGATTCAATTCGTATGGTAACTCAGCAGCACTTCCTATGCAGTCCGTGCTGCAGATTCTGTGGTGTTCTGCCCAGGGCTGACTTACCCATCTCCAAGCTGTTGCGGAAATAAACTTCTGACATTTCAAAGTGTGCCTCACTCAAGGTTATGCCCTCTGCCAGCAGGCATAATGAATGGCTGATGGGGGAATAAATACACAGGCTCAGTCCCTCGCCTCAACTTAAAACAACTCTAGAAGTTCATTCAGCTCTAGGGCTGCAAGTAGGATGAGCTGAGGCCTCACTTGTAACTGCAGTGTGAGTCAGCTTCTCCCTCTGTCCAGTCTTGCCTCCATCCTCACTTCCTTTAGGTATATTTCCTGAGGGCATTCTCCAATAAACCTTCTACCTGGAATTCTCTGTTTCTAGAAGATCCAGTCTAAGACACTGAGATAAACTGGAGGGATTCAAGTGCTTTCATATGGAGCTTGGGGAAAATTTGAAACAGTTTTCATATGCAAGGTAATACAGCACAAAGTTTAGAAGGAAATTTAGTTACTAAATATATATAAAATTTGCAAAAAAGAATTGTTGAAACCTTTAATGAGAAATTTGAGCTTATATCTGTTTAAAAATTGGGTTTTATGCTTGAAAGGGCTACATACAGCTCCTTATCAAGACTTTTTAATTTCAACATTTTCAAATTCTTAATAGTTACCATCAAGAAAAATCTGCTTATACAGACATGAACAAATCATTTAAACACATTTTACAACCATTCAAAAATTTGGGACTTGTAACCTGCACGGACCTGGTGGACTGAACAAAGAGGGGCAAAAACAGGAATCAAAGACGAGAGACAGAAGAGTATATTTGGAAGAAGGAGTCAGGGGGCACCTTGCCTCTAGTGGACAAGGGCCCTGAGCGTTACACAGCCCTCCGTATTTATTAGGCAAAAGAGATAGGGAGAAAACGGCCGAGGGGGAGGTGGGGGTGCAGGAGTATGATTGTCGGACAATTGTCAGTCAGCCCTTTGGTTCACAGCAGGCAAGACTGCATCCTTTGGACAATAGGTGCTAGATTTCTCAGTAGATAACTTCAAGGAGCCTGATGCCAGGATGTGATGTCCCTCAGCAAACCTTTCGGTGACAGGGCGGTGTGAGTTTGCTCCCATCCGGCATTCATGATAAACAGTTTGCTGTTTGATCATGTAGCCCCCAGCGGACTGCTGAGTTGGTCACATCCCACGGGCCTTCGGGTCCCTGCAGGGACTATTGAAGTTATATACATAGAAAGAATCTGACAGATCTTTCTTTCATTAATAACCTAATGATAGCATTTCTTGTGATAATTATAATAGATGACAAATCCATTTAAACTTTTTGAAATGAAGAATTTCAAAATAATGGTAAATCTTTCATTTGTAGCACACACATAACATTGTTAGGGCTATGATGCAGTTACTAGCTTGGATGACTCTAAAATGCACCTGAATTGCAAAATGGACAGAACCCTCAGATACACACACAGACGATTTTGCCCTTAACTTTGATCTGCCCACCACACTCTTTGGGCACATGGAACATACACCATGCAGCAGTTCCATGGACCTCACATCCACAGTGGCTGCTATATGGATGTCCAGTTGATAGGGTATTTCTTTCCTTATAGTAGAGCAGTAAGTGCTGGATGTTTCTCCAGTTCACTGCTTGCAGACACTTTGGACACACTGTCAAATGGCACTCAAAAGTGCCACGGTCTGACACACTAAGGAAGAAAGACTTGAGACTCTAGAGACTATTCCAGGCCCCACCCTGAGGATTTAAGTGATTTGTGTTTTGTGTCACATCTTGAACCCTTTTATGGCAGATCACTGTGTGCTGCATACAAATTGAGTAGATCAGGAATGTACTTCTAGGAGTGTCAACTCAAATAACCAAGAGAGAATCCCAGGGAAAGATGTAAATATTAAGCAGTGTAATTGGGATAAAGAAACTGGTATTGATTGTCCTGGCAATTTGTGACATATACAAAGTCAATGGAAGCTGGAAAACTGGTGAACCGAGGTAACTTGCTGAACAGAGCTGAGAAAGAAAACTGCTCAGGCAACAGTGGAGAGATTTGAGAATCCCCTAGATTTAAAGCAGAGAACCCTCAAAATAGTCAAGAATAGGCAACATCATGTGTCTGTGAGCTAGGAGAGAAGGGCAAGAAGCTAAAATGGAAAACTGAGGGAAATTGTTTGCAAAGCAGTTTGATCTCTAGTTCCACTTCTCCGCTATCCCACTGGTCAGAGGACAAGGGATTTATTTCCTGGAGAAAGTATGACTGAGGGCCTTTGGCATGGGGATCAATCAACACAGATGATAGTGTTGCTATCCCACAGAAAATAGGGGGTACAGTGACCAGATGTATATTGTAGGTTGGGCTGAAATCTCCAGGCTTCTTTCTCCACTGAACTCTGAGAACACTTCAGCCAAACCTTTAAGCTGCCTGGCAGAAGACTGGCAGAGAGCATTCTAGGAAATCTGACCAATTTAAGGGAAAAGAACTAAAGACACTAACCCATATGTCTCATCCACCAGCCATCTTTCTACGATGTTCAAAAGCCCAACACACAAGCTTAATGTTTCCACTCAGATTTTAGGATGGCTCCTTCTTTCATCTCTTTTGACTCAGTCCTGATCACTTTTTATTCCTCTTCACAGCAGTTCCTCCGAGTGCAGAGCTCTGTTCTAGAAGGACATTCTGCCAGGTCAGTTTTTAGAGTGCATAGGGCTAGACTGCTCAAGCCCCTTCAATTTCTCCTTTCCACTCTCCCCAAAATTGTGGAGGGCATGACCCTTCCTGTTCTCGAACTTGCCTGCTAAGCTTTCTGATGAGTAGCTGTTGGCTATTTGCGGGGGTATTCTTCTCGGGTAAATCAGAGGCTCTTCCCCTCTTCTTATTTCCATGGAAACACCAGTCCCATGCAAATCTTGACATTGTTAGAATTTTGGCCCTACCAGCTTCTATATGGGAATTCAAGGGGCACATTGTCCCTGAATTTTGTAGTACATCTTTCCCATAGATTTTTGATTTGTCTGTTTTTATGTAGGAATTCAAAACAATTTAAATAACTATGCTGCCATTGTTGCCATGTCCCTGGAATATGCCCTGTAGCATTATTATTTGTTATAGTCAAGTTTATTGAGGTATAATTTACCTACAGTAAAATTCATCCTTTTAAGGTGTGCAGTGAGACAAGTTTGTGCAATTATATAACTACTGCCCAATCATAATATAAAACATTTCCATCATCCAAAATGTTCCCTCAAGCCATTTAGTAGTCAGTCTTTTTTGCCCACCTTAAGCCCCTTGGCAACAGCTACTCTGATTTCTGTCCCTGTGGTTCTGCTTTTATCAGAATGTCATATAAATGGAAGCATACAGTATGTAGCCTTTTGTGTTTGGCTTTTTTCACTTAGTCTAGTGCTTTTGGAATTCATCTGTTTTATTGCATGTGTTAGTAGTTCATTTCTACTTTTTGCTGAGCCGTATTCCATTGTATGGGCACCTCACAATTTGTTTATTCATTCACTTGAAGAGGGATATTTGGGTGGTTTCATGTTTTTGGTTATTAGGAACAAAACTGTTAAAAACATTACACATAGTTCTTTCTGTGGATATGTGTCTTTTGGGTAAATATTTTGGAGTAGAATTGCTAGTTTGTATGGTAAATATATGGTAAATATATATACAATATCTTTATAGGAATCTGCCAAACTGTTTCTTAAAGTGGCTTTACTATTTTTCATTCCTTCCATGTGCTCTCCTTTTTAACCTGATATAGCAACTGTAGCATATGTATCACTGAAAGTAAACCTATGAAAAACAAAGTTATGAGGTTAAGGAAACAGAAATCCAATCCAGGAGAAATGTGAAGAAAATTCCAAGGATATCAGCAAGATTATTTCCATGTGACACGTGTGCCTTTGGCCTAGAGAATGGCCAGTCTAAAAACGTAAAGAATGGTGGTCTCCAGAAGGGATATCTCCAAGAAAAAAAAAAATGGTATCATGAGAAAGCCTGATGAGGTTGACTTTTTGAAAATTTGCCTATAGAGATTATTGGAAGCTGTGGCAAGAATTTGGAGTGGATAAAAACAAACTGAAGCAATAGAAAACAGAATCAAAGTCATTATTTACTCAAAAAGGAAAAACCAGGAAGGGAAATATAATCATAGTGCACTACAATTCTCGACTTTGAAAAACACTTTCACAGGCATGATAACAGAAACATCAAATACTGATTTTACCCAAAATTATGAAACAATTAATTAGACATAAACTCTGGGTACAAGAAAGAGGAGAAATGGAGATGTTGTCGATGTAAGAAAATTAAATCCTTGTTTGTCATAAAAGGAACTCAGTGGCTAATATCCAAAATTAATAGCAGTCTGCACACATTTCACTTGAGAGACACAAATGCAAAAAAAAAACATTTAGAAGGTCAAATTTGGTTGACTTAGGGGAGGCAAAGTAGGAAAAGTTGGGAGTTGTAGGACAGGGAACCATCCTATATGATACTATTTGCCTTTGTGTGTATGTATCATTTTATAAAAATAAATAATTTTTAAGTAACAATAAAAGGGTATCATGTACAAGTTTACAGTCCTGGGACCAAATCAGTGAATATAGCATTTATGTCTAATTAGAATAATTGTCCATTCATTGAAAATTATGCATATTTTCTTTTTAGAAGACACATAATGCTGTGATCTCTATGCAAAGCTCCCTTAAGAGAAAATGCGTTGTATTTTCTGATCTTAGGAACACTCAGCCAGCCACAGGTGATTGGAAAAATAATGGGCAACTGACTACTTCCTTGTTTGGCCAGACTAGTCATAAACTCTCCCAATAATGTGAACTGAGATAAAGACTTTGAAGCAAGTTAGTAAAGAGACCAAGGTTGCTACTTTGGATCAAGCAGAGATTTACTAGGAAGAAGAGAAAGCTAGACTACAGAAAGAAGTAAAGCAGCATATAGCAATGGAAAAGACCCAAAAAGCAAAACAGAGATAAAGCTAATCTCAAAATGGCTTTTGTCTCTTGTTTTCTGGAGGATTTGATGAACCGAGATTCCATATTTGATCTATATCAGATCAGGGTCCTGAAATTAATCCCAATAAACACTGTTATTTTTCACCATGCCACATTCTCCACATTTATCAACATTTAAGAGATCCCAAAGAGGATCTTTGATAAGCAGAGAGGCAAATTTAGTTACGAAACTTGCCCAACGATAAGAAAGTGACAGAGATTCCTGACCAACCTTTAATCAGGGTCCTCTGAGCCCAAAGAGGCCTCTCCTTGTGTGGAACCTCCCAGAGCTCGGATTTAGCAAGAATCTCTCTAAGTAGGTCTAGTCAAAATGCCCCATCCTTGATGTCTAATTCCCCTTGATATCTGATGAAATTTCTCATCCCCCGTCATACTGCAGGTGATATCTGATCACACTGGCCTATCTTCAGCAAGAATCCTGTTAGGTCAGTATATCCAGAATATCCTCTTGTCCCTGATGTTTTCTCTTAATAATTTTCCATCCACTGAGCTCCATCCTGCTCCTTGGCTATAAATTCCCACTTCTCCTTATATTTGGAATTGAGTCTACTTCTATACTGAGGTGTCTTTTTCCTTATTGCAATAGTATTTGAGTAAAATCTGTTTTTTCTGCTTTAACTCCCACCAGTCTCTGTTTTTTTCTTTAACAGTTATGGTAACACGACTCAGATAGTATCAGATTCATCTTTGGACTCCCGAACTTCTCACTTGGGACCCAAATGTGCACAATGAAGTCTTTGTTTTCACTTCTGACTGACCAACCAGGGATCCATTGGTGAGTCTGACTTCTGAACCAGTGCTCCAGATGTCCCTTGAAGCACACAGGATGGATTTCTATTCTTAACATTGTGAGTATACTTCAGAAGCTGGGAGTAGAGCCCTTGATTTTTCTGTTTGTAAGAAGCTGTATTAGAGTCCTCGGCAAAGTGAAGTTGAGTTAGAATCCTAGACTAGTCTCTGCAAGAAACAGAAGCTGGGCTGTATGTGATGGTGCACACCTGGAGTCCCAGCTATTCAGGAGGCTGAACTGGGAGAAGGGCTTGAGCCCAGGAGGTCTGGGCTGTAGTGAGCTGTGCTCATTGGGTGCTGCACTAAGTTTGGCATCAATATGGTGACCTCTCAGGAGCCAGGGACTACCAGGTTGCCTAAGGAGAGGTGAACTGGCTAAGTGCAGAAATGGAGCTGGTTAAAACTCCTGTAATCAAGAACAGAAGTCAGATCAGAGTTCCAGTCTTCTCTATTCATAAGTGTAGAGGTACCATTACTTAAGAACATGGGAGCATCTCAGTTGACTGGAAACTCTCTTCTAGAACCCCTGCTGAATTGTTCTCCACCAACTCTCTCTGCTTTCCTTCTTGTTAGCATGATTGTACTAAAGATAATATGGAGCTTCAGTGGCCTCTTCAGGAAACTTAAGATCTCCTGACAGTGCATGGCTTTTCTACCCCTCCTATTGCAATCACAATTCCTTTATCCTTGTACCACCCTTGACCATCCCATCAACTCCCCTGAATCCTTCAACGTGTCCGCTCCAAATCTTTGCCTTCTCTATCCCCCCGTCTACGCTGCTGGACTTTTGACTTCCCGCTTCAGCCCCCCAGTCACTTGAATTTTAGTTCCTCTGCCCTCAGTGGGAATTTTGAAGGGTCTCTGAACCTCCAAAAGCAAATTTCTGAGGTTGGAAAGAGAAAGACAGGAAAAGGGCTATTAATAATTGGAAAAAGAAAATTGAGTCCACAGCCTCCATCAGATTATATATTAGGGCAAATGAAAAATCTTAAATGTCTCCCCTACAGATATTGGTAAAAAGCATTAGACCTCATATTGAGTAGGTGAAGTTAAATTGTTCCATCTGTCAGAAACACACTTTAGATAAAAATATAAAGCAGAGTAAAGAGTGTATTCAATTAAACCAGTGAGTTTTGTCTTGGCATCTTTAACTCATGGCTAAAATTTTAGAATGAAAGCTATAAGATTTTGCTTTGTGTCTGTCTGTATGTTTATGTATGTCTAAACATGTATGTTATATACACATAACATTTTCTTACCTCTGGATGGTACTATCAAATTAATTTATAATATCTGTTAAAGGAGTTCTATTCAATTTGGCTTAGAGATGAATGAGCACTTGTATAAATTAAATACTCATTAAACTCCTAGAAATACAGAAACTAATTCAAATTCACATGACTTGGGTAAATCTTTGGTAAATAAGATTAGTTTAATATGTGGATTTAATAAGAACAGCATGTCTTTGGAGTTTTCAGTATTATACGTGAGTATACATTTTTATTCTACTTAGGTTTAGTAGTCAAATAATGTAAAAATAATTAACAGAGAAACAACTCAAAATGTTGGCTAGTTATGTTTGTTCTTATAGTATGTCTGCCTAAAAACAGTTTCCAAAATCCTTTTGGTGGCTTGCAGCCTTAGAGTTGTGTAATTGATATTCATTAAGAATTTCTAAGTAGGATAAACTATTGAAACACACACTACTAAGCATCAGTTTGAGTCTATATACTTTTAGCTTTTTATCTTTATATTATATAGACAGATCAAATACATTTGAGTCTGTTAATGAAAAATTATACTGTGAGAAAGCATATGCCTTCAAAAATAGTGAAATAATATATTAATAAATTTGCTAGCCTGTTGCAGAATACTTTTATGTGACAGACAATTCACAATGTATCCTTCCTAGTTTTGTCTGTAAAAGGAGGTTACTAATGGTTAAAAATTAGAATCAACATATGGAAATAAAACCACCAGAAACAATAAAGGTGAAGAGAAACAATTCGGTATGCAAAATATGCAAGAAAAATGGGATGTGTTTTTGATTAAAAAAGGTATGAGGTAAGCAGAAGGTGTTTTTGTTAAATGAAACACAAGTTGTTTTATTCTAAAATACAATGGCTCATTGTTCCAGAATAAGAAAGAAGAAAATATAGGAGAAAGCAAATCTTTAATGTATATAAAAAATTGTAGAGGCTTTGTGGTAAAGGAATGTTTTAAAAGGAATTTTATGTGTGGTCAAATTGGCTAAAGATTTGAATGGATTTATTTATAAGTTCATTTTTAAAAAATCTTTAATATCAAAAGCATATTGATGAAAAATTAAAATGACGAAGTTTTCTTGGATTATTGGTCTGTTCTTAGTAAGAGATTGTTAAAGGCTTTTTTGGGAGGTTGGGGGTGGTACAGAATTGCTGTGCTTTATGTTAACCTTATCATGTCTATCACGTCTTTTTTTTTTTTTTTTTTTTTTTTTTTTTGAGACAGTCTTGCTCTGTTGCTCAGGCTTGAGTGCAGTGGTTGGATCTCGGCTCACTGCAACCTCTGCCTCCCAGGTTCAAACAATGCTAGTGCCTCAGCCTCCCAGGTAGCCAAGTAGCTAGGACGTGCACCATCATGCCTGGCTAATTTTTGTATTTTTATTAGAGATGGGATTTCCCCATGTTGGTCAGGCTGGTCTCGAACTCTTGGTCTCAGGTGATCTGCCCGCCTCTGCCTCCCTAAGTACTGGAATTACAGATGTGAGCCACTGTGCCTGGCCATTATCATGTTTTCTTTGTTTTTTAATTTAATTTAATTCTAAGTTCTGGAATATATGTGCAGGACGTGCAGGTTTGTTACATAGGTAAATGTGTGCCATGGTGGTTTGCTGCACCTATCAACCCATCACCCAGGTGTTAAGTCCCTCATGCCTTTTAATTAAGAGGACTGACATGTCTCAGTTTTAAAAGAGTTAAGGTTTTTTGCATTTTTACAATTTTGCCTTCCCAAACAAACCCTAAATGAAATCTTGTTTTAGAACTGACTGAGGTTTACTTTGGGTCCCTGAGAAATTGCAAATGATTTGTAAAGAGAAACATGAAAAATAATTTGGTTTATTTAATATGTTAAATTGCATGGGGAACATTGTAAAACAAGAAGCAACGTTTAACTTTTCCTATGTTATACTTATATGGGTAAATACTATTAATATACTTATTTCAGAAATTCTATATTTATATACTTATTTCAGAAATTCTATAAAGTTCATAGAAATTCGTCACTACCTTTGCCGTTCATATTTACTGGTATAATGTTATCATCAGTCATAATTTCAGTTATTTTTTAAAATGTCGTATGTCACAGAAATAACCAAATTTCCTTCTCAAATTAATTCCTTTTTTTTTTTTTTGTGAGATGGAGTCTCACTTTGTTACCGAGGCTGGAGCGTAGTAGTGTGATCTCAGCTCACTGCAGCCTTTACCACCCGTGCTCAAGCAATCCTCCCACTCAGCCTCCCGAGTAGCTGGGATTAAAGGCGTCCACCACCATGCCTGGCTAATTTTTGTATTTTTTGTAGAGATGGCATTTTGTCATGCTGGTCAGGCTGGTCTCCAATTCCTGAGCTCAAGCAATCTACCCCACTCAGTCTCCCAAAGTGCTGGGATTACAGGCCTGAGCCACTGCACCCAGTTGTCAGATTATTTCCCATAAAATCTTTAATCATGGTCATTTAAGGTATTTCTCATCCATATAGTTTTCGTTTCACTCTGATTCTTCTCTGAACGCATTTGTAACCAGTTATTGCCCAGAATGATTCCTGCTGGCATTACTCAAACAACTTTGAGACAATTTCACTGGACTGAGTAAGGATTTGCCAAACATTAGTGGAGAAATTGACAGGTTTTAATGAAACTGCAAACCTGAGATCAAGCAGAATGGTTTTTGTTTTTGAACATAGCTGTTTTTAGATGTTTTATTTTCCGTATTTAAGGAACCCTTTTCTCTTACTACACTTTTGTAAATAGAAATGGAACAGTTTTCGTTCTCCCTACTGATGCCTCCAGAATTTGGAAACTCATTGAATTCTCTTATTTTCATGGCAATTTGTTACTGGCATAAGTTTAATAAGAATCTCTTCTTCTTGTAACAGGACATAATGGGGAACATTGGTTATATTACCAAGGTTTTAACTGGAATGTCATATTTGAGAATTATGTGCATGGAATCTAGTTTAAGGAACTGAAGTTGACTTTACGAAGCCAAGATTTACAAAGGTCTCTTTGAAAAACGACCTTGGTACCTGGATTACAGGATTCCCAGCATCAGAGGTGAACAAGGAAAGTCACTTACTGGCAGCACCAGGAATATTGAAATATCTTGGGGACCTCAAGAAGAGAGGAATTCACCCAAATCTACAGGTCCAAAGTGAAGTCTGTTGGTGAGTTCTTGGCTTGGCTTCTTAGCCTCAAGAGACTTCTATAAGTCTAATCTGAGATTCCTGATGAGACTTTCAGCAAAACAAACTCAAAAAGGCCTGTGTGATCAGGTACCATTTTTACTGCACATATGTAATTAATCAGACCAAATCTAATGAGACTAGGCATATTTTGTAAACAAGAATCAAAATGGGAGTAACTGTAGAGATAAATTTTACGTATTGATAAAAACCGATAGTGTACCCTTGTGGGTTCTCAATTCTGGTTTCCTCTGACACGGCTACAATTCTGAAAACTAAAGTTTCCAATTTTTCTCCCAGCCTCCTGACTTGGAGTTACTAAGAGATACAACTGCTCTTTTCTGAAGCTGGATGATTTGATATAAACTTTGAAGAAATCACTGCAATAGATCATGTATGGGCAAACCTTGTGCCTGCTGCTGTGTGGGCCACTCAGAAAGTTCACCAGAACTCCTGACGCCATCACCAAAGGCATTCAAAACACAGACCAGGACATCTGTGGGACTACCGCTTTCATCCTTGAGGCAAACATTTAGAAATTTTCTCAATTGGCTGCCCCCTGGACTCAAACGAAGTTTCCAACTACTTATTCTTATTTTACTTTTATTTTCATAGAAATTCTTTTCACTGTATTCCTGACTGTTAGCACTATTCAGCAAATTTCCTCTACTACCAGGTTCCAAGAGATGGTTCAGCTAATCCTTAATGAATAAAAGGCAACCAAAAACAAAATGGACTTAACATTGCTCCAAGGAAAGAAGAATGTGTCTTTTTCCCTTTAACAAGAGGAAGAACTGACATTGATTTTTCCCTGGACCAAATTTTTAGTCGGCTGCTGTGAGCCCTACGAGGCTCCGTCCTTGGGAATATCCTCCAAGAGCCTAATTTTAGCAAGAATTCTGCTAAGTAAGTTCACCAGAACCCTCCACCCTTGATATCTAGTTACCCTCTAATCTGACCAAACTCTTCATCCATACCATCCCCGAGTTGATGTCTGATCCCCCGGCCTGCCTTCAGCAAGAATCATAATAGGTGGGTTCAGCCAAAATCTGTCCTTACCTCTGATGTGTTCCTCTTAATAATTTTCCGTCCACCAACTACACTGCTCTTTAACCATAAATTCCCACTTTTACTTGTATTCATAATTTTTCCCAATTCTATACTGAGGTGCATTTTCTCTTGTTGAAGTAGTTTCCGAGTAAATCCTGTTTTTACCACCTTAACTATTGTTAGACTTTGATTTTTCTTTGACAAAGGGAACCAGCTGTACAGAAAGTCTAAGGAGAAAGATTCTTTAGGACTCTTTGGAAGGAATAATTTTATTATGGAAAAGTTAAGTGGGGTAAAGAGTGGGAAATCTTGTGTTTCTGTTTTAGAAAAAAAAGTTTCTGACTTTAGAATATTTATTTTCTGTTAGATAGTCTGCAGTCTTGTATTTGATTGATAACTTTGGTATTGGTTGTTTTAAACTAGAAATAAGATATACCATGTAATTTTTTGCTTCTGAATTTATTTGTTAAAATTGATTCAACTATTGTCTGTATGCAGGAGAAACAATGCAAATGGATTAAAGGTTTTTTGAAGCACCGGAAGATAGTTATTGAGCCAATATATTAGTAAGATGGTGAGATGGTAATGGCATTGAGCTAGATCTTGGTGATAGAGTTCTGTGAGTAATACAACCACAATGGAAACACAGAAGCTAGTTTACAGTTGGGTGGCAGAGGACACATATTTATAGAAAAATTCAATGGCAATTTGCCAACATCAAAGTTCAGGTACAGAATGACAGTGATCCAATTAAGAAAATATGTAGATAATGTTGGATCCATGTGAATGTTTATATGTTCCTGGTATTTGGATTGATGCCAGTGGAATTTGGCTCAGTAGGAACCAAGACTAGGATTCAAGGAAATTATGTCTTAGGAGGATGAAAGTGCAAAGGTAAAAGCCCCAGACAATTAGTCACTCTCATTCACAATGGGGACTCTCAGCTATTTCCTAAATTTGCAGGAAAACAGGAAAGCTAATTTTCAGGAAGGGCAACATCCATGAGGTTTTTACACTGTATATCTTAGGTTAGTAGCATCTATTTAGCAATGGAGGCCTGTTTGGGTTATTGATTTATTTATTTTTATCATTTCTTATATAAATGAAAACAGAGAACCTTTAGATTCTGTTTTTCAAATTATGTAACTCTCCTCCTGAAGCTTGGTACTGAGAAGAGCCATGACCCTACTTTTCCCCATAATTAAAATCTAGCTCTAATTAAGTAAAAAGTAAAGCATTCTTTAATATGATTGCCTTAGTACCCTTAAGGCATTTCAGATTACTTAACACTAATGGTAAGACATAGATCTTGCTTGTAATGCTAATGGTGAGACATAGATCTTGCTTGTGATCTTGTGGTTTACTTGGACAAAGATATTTTTTTTCTCCTTTTAAAATCTTCATCTTGTGAAGTCTTGGCAAGTTTTCATTAGCATTTCTAATTCATATAGTTTGTCTCTTTTAACTACCTTCTGTAAACATCTGTAGCAGCTGGCACCTTTTTACACATTGAAAACACAGAAAAGGGACTGGGTGCAGTGGCTTGTGCCTGTAATCCCAGCACTTTGGATTGCTTGAGCCCAGGGCTTTGAAACCAACCTGGGCAACATAGTGAGACCCCTGTCTCTACAAAAAATTTAAAAAATCAGGGCTGGGCATGGTGGCTCATGCCTATAATGCCAGCATTTTGGGAGGCTGAGGTGAGCAGATCACTTGAACCCACAAGTCAAGACCAGTCTGGGCAATACAGCCAAACCCCATCTTTACCAAATAAATACATAAATAATAATAAGCCAGGTGTAGTGGTGCATGCCTGTAGCCCCAGCTACCAGAGAGGTTGAGGTGAGAGGATCATCTGGGCCTGTAAGGTGAAGGCTGCAGTGAGCTATGATCATGCCACTGCACTCCATCCTGGACAATAGAGTGAGATCCTGTCTCAAAAAAAAAAAAAAAAAAAATAGCTGGATCATGGTGGCACACACCTGTAGTCCCACCGACTTGAGAGGCTGAAGCTGGAGGATCACTTGAGCCTGGGAGATAAAGATAGTGAGTCATTATTGTGCCACTGCACTCCAGTCTGGCTGATAGAGTGAGACCCTGCATTGAAAAAAGAAGAAGAAATAAAGAATAAGAGAGAAAAGAAAGAAAGAAAGAAAGAAAGAAAGAAAGAAAAAGAAAGAAAGAAAGAAAGAAAGAAAGAAAGAAAGAAAGAAAGAAAGAAAGAAAGAAAGAAAGAAAGAAAGAAAGAAAGCAGGGAGGGAGGGAGGGAGGGAGGGAAGTATAGAAAAATAGTGAGAAAACTTTTGGTGTTAATGTAGTAAATATTGCACAAATAATGTACATTCATTAGAAAAAAATTAGAAAATAAAGCAAGAGAAGAAAAATCATCTATAATCAAAACACTAAGACAAGTAACTAATACCATTTTGATGTGGAGTCTTCATACTTCTCATACATACATAACTACAAAATATGCACATATTTTAATTGTAAGTTGGAACAAAATCTGCTTTCATATAATTCAATCCTTTATCATGAACACATTTCCATTCCTTTTAGATATATAAGTCTTCATTCTCAATAACACACAGAATTCAAATAGTGGATTTATCACTTTTTTCACTTAAGTATCTATTAATGAATATTAGAGTTGTTCTTAATTTTTCACTAATGAAAGAACTCTACAATGACTATTCTCTTGAATATATCCTTGCCAACATGTGCAATTATTTCCTTACGATATAGTACTAGAAGTAGAAGTTTTTTGATCAAATTTTAAACCTTTTGTTGTTTATGCTATGAAATTACCTCTTAGAAATTTTGTGCCACTTTGAATTCCAAAGAATGTTGGGGAAAAGGAAATAAGATATCTTACAGATCTAGGGTAAGTACAAAGATCTAAAAGAAATATCTATTTGTAAAACATTATGCATTTTGATGTGTACTGTATGTTAAACCAACTCTTTTTAATTCAAACATGCAAAAGTTTACAGTTCTTTCAGATAAAGTGCTCTCTCCTCTTCAACATTTGGCATAACAAGTACTTTGTGCAGATACTCTTCAAATTTCAGAATGAAAAGGAAGAATCACAAATACGCTTTCTAAAAACCATTACTTCAAAGAAGAAATCAACCCCACAGAAATACAACCGTAAGAGGATATTATAAACACCTCTATGCAAATAAACTAGAAAACCTAGAAGAAATGGATAAATTCCTGGACACATACACCCTTCCAAGACTGAACCAGGAAGAAGTTGAATCCCTGAATAGACCAATAACAAGTTCTGAAATCGAGGCAGTACTAAATAGCCTACCAACCAAAAGAAGCCCAGGACCAGATGGATTTACAGCTGAATTCTACCAGAGGTACAAAGAGGAAGTGTTATCATTTCTTTTGAAACTACTCCAAACAATTAAAAAGGAGGGACTCCTCCCTCATATTTTGAGGCCAACATCATCCTGATACCAAAACCTAACAGTGATACAAAAAAAAAAAAGAAAACTTCAGGCCAATATCCCTGATGAACATTGATGCAAACATCCTCAATAAAGTACTGACAAACTGAATCCAGCAGCACGTTAGAAAGCTCATCTACCACGATCAAGTTGGCTTCATCCCCAGGATGCAAGGTGAGTTCAACATAAGCCAATCAATAAATATAAATCATCACATACACAGAACTAAAGACAAAAACCACGTGATTATCTCAATAGTCACAGAAAGCCTATATCTAGAGAACCCCATTGTCTCAGCCCAAAAACTTCTTAAGCTGCTAAGCAACTTCAGCAAAGTCTCAGGATACAAAATCAATGTGCAGAAATCACAAGCATTCCTTTACACCGACAAGCAGAGAGCCAAATCATGAATAAACTCCAATTCACAATTGCCTCAAAGACAATAAAATACAGAGGAATACAGCTAACAAGGGAAGTAAAGGCCTTTCCAAGGAGAACTACAAGCCACTGCTAAAGGAAATCAGATAAAGCATAGCAGATGGAAAAACATTCCATGCTCATGGAAAGGAAGAATTAATATTGTGAAAATGGCCATACTGCCCAAAGCAATTTATAGATTCAATGCTATTCCCATTAAATTAACACGGACATTCTTCACAGAATTAGAAAAAACTATTTACAAATTAATATGGAACCAAAAAAAAAAAAAAGGCTTATACAGCCAGGACAATACTAAGAAAAAAGGACAAAGCTGGAGACATCACACTACCCAACTTCAAACTATACTACAGTGCTGAAGTAACCAAAACAGCATGGTGCTGGTACAAAAACAGGCACATAGACCAATGAAACAGAATAGAGAACTCAAAAATAAAACCACACATCTACAACCATCAGATCTTCTACAAACCTGACAAAAACAATCAATGGGAAAAGGATTCCCTATTTAACAAATGGTGCTGGGAAAAGTGTCTAGCCATCTGCAGAAAATTGAAACTGGGCTCCTTCCTTAAACCTTATACAGAAATGAACTCAAGATGGATCAAAGACTTAAATGTAAAACCCAAAACTAGAAAAAATCTAGGCAATACCATTCAGGACATAGACATGGAGAAAGATTTCATGATGAAATCACCAAAAGCAATTGCAGCAAAAGCAAAAATTGACAAATGGGATCTAATTAAACTAAAGAGTTTCTGCACAGCAAAAGAAACTATCAACAGAGTGAACAGACAATCTACTGAATGAGAGAATATTTTTGCAGTCTGTCCATCGGACAAAGGTATAATGTCCAGAATCTACAAGGAACTTAAGCAAATTTACAAGAAAAAAAAAAAACAACCTCATTAAAAAGTGAGCAAAGGACATGAACAGACACTTCTCAAAGGAAGACATAAATGCAGCCAAGAAACACATAAAAAAAATCTTAATATAACTGATCATTAGAGAAATGCTAACCAAAACCACAATGAGATACCATTTCACGCCAGTCAGAATGCCAATTATTAAAAACTAAGGAAACAACAGATGCTAGCAAGGTTGAGGAAAAATAGGAACACTTCTACACTGCTGGTGGGAATATAAATTAGTTCAACTATTGTGGAAGACAGTGTGGTGATTCCTCAAAATTTTAGAACCAAAATACCATTTGACCTAGCAATCCCATCACTGGGTGTATACCCAAAGGAATATAAATCATTCTATTATACAGATACTTGCCCATGTATGTTCATTGCAGCACTGTTCCCAATAAAAATGACATGGAATCAACCCGAATGCCCATCAATGATAGACTGAATAAAGAAAATGTGGTACATATACACCACGGAATACTATGCAGCCATAAAAAGGAGCAAGATCATGTCCCTTGCAAGAACATGGATGACTCTGGAAGCCATTAACCTCAGCAAACTAATGCAGGAACAGAAAACCAAACACTGCACGTTCTCACTTATAAGTGGGAGCTGAACAATGAGAACACATGGACACAGGGAGGGGAACAACACACATTGGAGCCTATTGTAGGAGGGCAGAGGGGGGCAGGGAGAGCATCAGGAAAAAGAGCTAATGCATGCTGGAATTAATACCTAGGTGATGGGATGATAGGTGCAGCAAACCACCATGGCACACATGCAAACCACCATGGCACATGTACAAACCTGCACATCCTGCACATGTACCCTGGAACTTAAAAAATAAAATGAAATGAAGAAATCAGATTATACAGGACAAATTACTTGGCAACTTATTAAAATAAGGATACTTCAAAGAAAAACTATGAAATGCGACTAAAGTTATAGTTAATTTTCAAATATATAAACCATTCAACTTAAGGAGTTAGGAAAAAACAATAAAAGAAAACTGCAATAAATTAGAGACAATGTAGGATTTTGCTTCTAATTTAAATTAAAGCCAAGTAGAGAGTAACAATTTAATTATTCAATATATATATATGAGAATTTATAAGTAAGTATTTAATGAATATAAAACATAAAATGAATGAGGTATGAATAATCTAAATAAAAAACAAAACCAATAGCATTTTTAAAGTTAACATTAACAAAAAGAGCTGTTAGAAGATTTTTAAAGAGGGGCTTGACAGCCAATATTTATTTATTTTTGCCTGTTTCTGTGCTATTTTTCTGTATTGCAGAAAACAAAGGTCCTTCTATGACTAATGAAATTCAACGTCAAGAACTAGAAATATTTGAAATTTTACCCTTCTTGCAAGCTATCATGTTTGTCTGCCACTGCTTCATGGAAGCTGGCAGAAGATGTGAGACTCTTACGCTAGATATTAATGACTTTATTATTCAGAACAGCAAAAACCAGAGTAACAGCATTTGCATTGGTTCTAAAAG
Source organism: Theropithecus gelada (assembly GCF_003255815.1). Taxonomy (NCBI): domain Eukaryota; kingdom Metazoa; phylum Chordata; class Mammalia; order Primates; family Cercopithecidae; genus Theropithecus; species Theropithecus gelada. Next base: position 123,829,996 of record NC_037670.1, on the reverse strand, counting down.
ACACAAATCCCACAGGATAATACAAAGAGGTCTGGGTAATACCTGCACACATAATGGGGTGGGGTACAAGAGAGGAATTCTAAACATAGGGTACCTGAACCTTTTAAAATGAGCAGTAATCCTATCTGGTCTTCACCCTAGAGGGAGACATTTTCTCTGTCATTTGCTATATAAACATCCTTTAAAAGATAATTTGAAATAAAGTCAGTAAGTGCCTTCATTTGTAAGATGTCCAGAAATGTGAGAGAGCCATGGAGAACAGTCTCCTAGCAGAAAAAAGAAAATGAAGCACATTATTGAGTAAGCAGCAGTAGATAGATTTGTAGGATCATAATAAAGCAGATTGAAAATTTTGCCTGCATTTTCCAAATATTGTCCAGTTGAATCACCCACTTCGATGCTGAAGGCAACTGAGGAAATAAGTTGTGGTTTATTGCAATTCCTTACTTCCCAGTTTCCTGAATCTAACAGATCTTTGCTCTCTCTTCCAACCCAGGTTTTCAAATTGTTTCATAAGGTTACAGTTTGTTTTATTCATTTTTTTCTTGCTTATTATATTTAGTGTGCCCTCCACTTTTCTGAACAAACTCTGACTGATATGATAGATAATGTAAGGATGTGGTTCAGAAAACAGATCCTTGCAGATGGGAATCTGTAATTTGTCATTGGAAGGTCATAATGACCCCATAATCAGTGGAAAGTAGGATACTGGTAATGGAAAGAAAACAATGGCAAATAAGTATTTGTTGGAAATAAGTGCCTAATGAAGATTAGGCTTTGAAGAGCTTACAGAAAGAAAAACAACAAGCTCAGGACACAATCAGAAAAGCAAAACTTTTATGACTGTTCTTAAAAATACATTTTTTAGTAACTTGTGTTTACGGAGGTACTAAATACTAAACCAGAAATAGGATTTGATCATGTGGTTTGCAAACTTAAAGGGAAAATTAAATTCTTAATTATGCTAGGACTTCTATGTAAAAGTTGGGGTATTAAGAAAGAGTAGAATTCCAGGAATTGGGATGAAAACTTTTTGATGAATTCCAAAAAGTCTGAGGACTTCAGACTGCCTATGTCATTGATCCTTAATTTCCATCAGAAGCAGCCCATCTTTTCTGTTTGAGAACATTAGTCTTCCTTCACCTGAAGATTCTAAATGACCTCAATGATGTGTCCTCTCGTAAGGCAACACCAATTTTATTCAAGACCTGCTACCTCTCATTGCTTCCAGATCTATAATTAGAGGATGAACACAAGACAAGTTGGGAATAACTACAAAGTCTAATCCAAGAGAGATGGCACATACACGTAAACAGAAACATTATTTTTAAAATTTACCTTCACACAAACCAGGGCAGGAATGTAGGGAGGAATGACTGTAAACATTTTGAAGCAGCACACACACACAAAAATACCATACCACGTACCAGATTAGATTACTGATATGGGTACCTTTACCGGAGATTCTGGTGTGACTGTGACCTCCAGCAGGTGGGAGTGGTTCTCGTAGTTTATTCAGTCTGTTGATTTAAATCTGAGCATAGCAGTGACCTAAATTAAATAAGGTTGAGGTGCCAGAATGTCCTTAGTTTAATGTAGACTAATGAATCTAAAAAATTCTTAAGGAAATAGGAATGTTGGAGGATTTTTTATGAGGAACTCACATACTTTCCCTTACTGTATCCATGAGGAGGATTTAGAGAACACTTCCTTCACCAAAGCTTTAAGAGATACCAGGGAAGGCCGATCCAGCATTGTTGCAAAGGTAGTGGTGGCTGTTCTTTGCAGGCAAGGAAAGACTGTGATAGATTGAGCCTCTTACCTAGACTCATTGATTTTAAAGGAATAAAAGATCTCAGAATGACAGAAGCCAAATAATAGCACTACCAACTGCCAGACACAAGGAGGTCCAATTACTGTAAAGGGAAGAAGGGTAGAGCAGAGTGCTTGACTGAGTCTAGGTCTTGATAGCTGAGCAGCCTACTAACATTTTGTATAATATGTACTTGATCTGGATATTTTATTGAAAAATAAAACTATAGGTTTAATGATTAGAGATCTGAATTGAGTCACTACAAAATAGAGTTACAGCCTCTCACTGAAATGCCATATTTAATCTAGTACATAGATCCAGAACTTTTTGAATGAAGAACAAGCAGATTCCCTTTGGGAGGACCCCAACAAAATTACCATGAGTAGCTGCTACAAATCATCCTTTTAGCCTTCTATCAACTAAACTATGGCAATTTACCAGGGGACACCATGCATTGAATAATGCAAATGATCAGATTTCTAAGACATTTTTGGACATAAGTCCCAAACTGACCCTAAAATGTGGAGCTTCAAACTGCTGTGGTGACATTGGTCTTACTGTGATCAGGCAATACGTGAGATTTTGGCTGCCAATAATGTCTAACAAGCTGGAATGTCTACTAATGTCTATGAAGTTGGAATAGTCATGCTCGACAACCGACAGAGTCCCCACATTGGGTTTCTGCCCTTTAGAAAACAACCACTATAATAGGAAGGGAAAAATAGAAGCTGAGGGAGTGCTTCTCTCTAGCAAAGCGATAAATGAAAATTGAGGCCAAATAAAGGGCAGTTGCAGACTACTGCCGTTATCAAATATGTGAAAGATGCAGAGTAAATTTTTAAATATCACATTCCTATTTAACTCACCTATTTGTTTTGTGAAGAAGACATACAGATCTTGCAGAATCCCAGTTGATTGTCGTGAAATTAATCAGGTGGTGACTCTAATTTTGGTTGCTGTTCCAGATGTGGTATCTTTATTGGAGTAAATCAATTTAGCTCCTATTATCCAGTATACAGTTAATATTCGGGTATTTATCTGGAACTTTTTAATATAATTTGTGAAAAACAACAGAAAACAATTTGCTTTCATTTGGCAGAGACAGTAGTATGTCTTCATCACCTTACTTAAGGACTATATAAACTCTTTCTCTCTCAGAATGGTTTCTACAGGAAACCATCACACAGGATATAAGGTAGGAGGCTTAGTAAGAGAGATACCTAGTGAAAGTGTATGCAAACACTCACAAAAGCATTCCAGAGAAGGCTTTCAATAATAGTTGTACACAACCCATTCTGTGCAAGTCAGTTTGCCTCTTTTCTTAGTCATTTCATCACTGGATTCATGAATAAAATGGCATAACGAAGATGAAGTCTAAACAAAGATTTTTATTCTCACAAACCTCATGTGTCAAACACGACAGCCAAAGAATGAAATAACCAATAGTGTAGACCAAACCAAGCCCCCAATATAGCATCATTTCATAGTGTGACTAGTGAGCCAGTCAGTGGCAGAATAATTACTTTGGACTCCTGCCATTCTGGAAGCAAAGAAAACATTGCCTTTAGAAAAGATACTTTGGATATAAATTTGTATTTCTTCCCCCACATTGCTTTCACCAGCATCACCACCTGCATATAATACCTTCTTCTGTCACTTGGTATCCCACGTAATATGGCTTCTGACCAAAGAGCTCATTTTACAGTGAAAGTAGTGACTCATATCCATGAGACTTACTGGTGCTACCATGTACCACATTGTCTGAAGATGCTATCTTAATGAAATAGCCCAATGGTCTACTGAAGAAACAGTACATCACCTGCTGGGAGGACAAGAAGAGTCAAAACATACAAATAAAAGCTTGCAAGTCCAAGGTACCATCTGACAAGATGTACAATATGTTCCAATAGCAATTAATAGCAACAACAACTAATAAATACATGATACTGTTTCTAAAATAGTCAGGACACATGGCTTTGAGAATGAAGGGGCTGGAGTGGGAATATTCCCTGCCCTGTTACATCAACAGTGCACCCAGGAAAAATTTTGTTTTCTGTTCCTGTAACTTTGAACTCTGCTGGATTATTGAGTTTAATTCTCACACACACACACACACACAAAATGGTTCTATTCAACTGGAAATTGAGAATTCCACGGAACAACTTTGAGCTCCTTGTACCACTGACTCAATGGATAAGGGAAGAGTTAAATGTCTGAGATGATTGATTCTGATTGCTAAAGGAAAATAGGGTTGCTAGGGTTGCTTTTATACACTCTTAGCCATTACTACTAATGCCTATTGCTGCTGTTGCTACTGCTGCTGCTAATACTACTAGGAACACTTTAGGAATAATATTTGGTCACCCAACCGGGTAAAGAACAGCAGCCAGACCAGAAATGCCAGCTGAGAGACAAGGAACAAGAACCAGATAGTGGAAGAAGGAAGTTGTAAAACCCAACTCCAACCTCATGACTTGTTGCTATGTGTATTTTCAGCTCTGTTTTGTTTACATATGTAAATTATAGCAAATGTAGACTGAAACAAAATTTAAGATGAAAAAGATGTTATTTGACTTGCATAAAACTAAATAAGTCTAAAATAAACTAAATAATTAAGCCTTCAAACAATGCTCTTTTTAACGTTTGTAGCATTTCTACTTCTGAAATTATTAAAGCTTAAACCCTCACTACGATTTGGGGGCTAACCTGTTTTCCTTGTGTATGTGTCTGAACTTATGCGTATCAACCAATTGATATTTTTTCCTCTGTCTTACCTTACCATTGTATATCATGTGTGCTGTTGCTGGTGGTTATCCTTCTAATTTAGTAGTAAAATATTAAAGAGGGATTTTGTGGTAGGTATGCATATTTTCTTCCCTACTTTGTTTTGCATATGTTTTTATGAATAAGTTAATTTTTTTCCTCCTCCTTTTTCTCTTTCCTGGGCAGGGGAAAATAAAGTTATTAACATGTTTCTAAAACTTCCACTGGATGTCCTTGTTCATTTTCTCCCAAGATCTGCAGGAACAAATGCAAACATTGGCTCCAGGAGAAGAAACATTCCACCCCTCACTTGAGGGAGCTGTAATCTGTTTTCCTGCTGCATCCTCTCCCTTAAATGTTTTTCCAGGGTGTTGCAGAGCCCCAGAACCCTTGGTAATTTTGCCAAGAACAAATTGTGAAGCAGCTTCTGAACCCATTACCTACTAAGATGTTATTGTTTATCTTCATTTTACAGTGTCCATCCTTGGCCAAAAAATTCGCTTCCTTAAATAACCAGAGATTGTGTAAGTAATTCTTAGAAGACTCAACTGTATAGACTCCCTTTGGCCAAAGGGGCAAATCCTGGATTGAGTTTTTGAAATATATTTTTAAAAATTATTTATTGCATAACAAATTAAAGAGGGCCTATATATATATATTTTTTAAAACAGCAGTTGAGCTACTGCTCTTCTGTGTTAAAATCCCATAGATTTGAATCTGCTATGGATTTCTGGGAGGTCACAGGGCCAGATAAACTCGGAGTTTGGGGTAAGCTTTTTCAGACAAAGTTACTGAATAGATGTGGATGAGGAAAAAAGCTTGTGAAAGGCATCAGGCACTGCAAACAACAGCTGCAGCTGCAAACCAGAAAGCATTCATATCTCTGTGTGACAGTTTGTTCCTCAGCCTTCCCAGGACTAGGGTGTGCACACAAACAACACAGATAACACGAGAAAGAGAGTCATTTATATCCTTACAATATTTGCATTTATGCGCATGAGAGTACAAAAGGTGACATAGAAACACATTTGAAACATTGCTCTGTAACTAAGAACTTAGTCTTATCATCAAAGTAATAAACTGTATGAACTGCCCTAATTTATGCTAAATCTCTCAGAAGCACCAAACAGCTCAGCTGTTGCTGCTAGACCTCAGCACCTTGAAGATGGGGGATTCTGTGCTCTCTGGTGACAACCCTTGAGGACAAAAGCAGGCCTATTGGAGAAAGCCATTTATCAGAGCCCTCCTTTGACACAGGGATGCAGGGTGTTTGGACTTCAGGGGAGTGCAGTGGAGAGGGAGGACAAGGAGAGAAAGGATGAGTCTACCCTGTGCTCTAGAGAAGAGAGAGCTGGCTACTTATTCTTTCCAACCACACTTGTTCCTACTGCTAGTGCAATCAGAAACAATCTCTAAAATCTGTTGCTGTGTATCTAGTATCTGCTTTGATACATGGAGTCTAATTTTTGTTTGTTTGTTTACATAGTTTATTTGATTTCTTTTCTAATCTGATGTTAAATAACATCTATAATTCTGTGCTTAAAGTATAAATTCTCATATAAAGAGAACAGTAACAGGATTTCACAAACACTTGTGGTTCTATCTTATATCAAATTAATACAAAATACTGAGACCTTTATATTAGATATCAGTATGTAGACTCTTATTATTTTGGTATGTAATGTACATTTTAGAGCACCTACCATAAGAGTATAATAAATCGTGTTGAAATAAATGGTTTTTAAGAGAAATTGACATGGGATTTTAAGCTAAATATATTTCAATCATGCTGTATTTTTTTATCTAAAATGTTTTATTTCCTTTGTCACCATAGTGAAAAATTATCAGCAAAATATATCTACTGTTATTACAACCACCATGAAAATATTTCCAAATTTATGTTGCCAGTCTCTTTAAGGGGCAAAGAACATTCACATTTAAAATATGATGAAAACAAAGTTGCTTAGCTTTCAGTGGAAACTTAACCACTTCAAGAGCAAAGATCATACAGAGTATGTTAAGAAGAACTTTCACTGAGAGACAAAGAAGGATTTTGTCTTTCTAAATTAGTGAATCAAGGGATAGAAATGGAGATTTTAGAAGAGAAAGTCACACTAATTCTCTGCATTTGGAGGTTTCCCAGAAATACATCTGGGAAATGTATTTCCCAAGCTTGAGAGTCAACCACTTGTAAGTCAGTGTCATATGGTGGTTACATCATCACCTCACCTTCATAGATGCAACAACTTGGTGGAAATTGGAGTATGAATAGACATTTTTCAATGAGTATTAGTCATGAAAATAACTTTTTAAAAAATTAATAGATTTCAAAGGCAGTTTTAGGTCTACAGGGAAAACACTGAGCAAAAAGTGCAGAGAGTGCCGTACACCCCTTGCCCTGCCACCAAGTTCCCCTGTTCTTAACATCTTGCATTAGTGTGGTACATGTGTTACAATTGATGAACTAATATTGATATGTTATCTTTCACTAAAGCCATAATGTGCCTAGAGTTTACTGTTTGTGTTGTACATTCTATGGGTTTTGACAAATGTAAAATGGCCTGTATCCATCATTATAGTATCATACAGAATGATAGCTTTCACTGTTATATTGCATTTTCATTTAATATTTTTTAAACAATTTACTGAACACATTTTGGGTTAAAACAGCTTTCATGTTGTGCTGAACGTTCTCCAGTTGTTCTTCCAGACTATTCATTTATCTCCTTTCATCCTGCTCTGTACCCCTGGTGGTGACCTCTACAGAATGCATTACTGGGACTCTGCCGAATTTGGGTAGTTTGCTCAGTGAAAGTTATTAGCAGGTGATCAGAGAAGGGGAGGAGAAGGAGGTCAGGGTGTTTATTCCCTGCCCCTTCCCTGTATATATATATATATTTTTTTTTTTCTTGTTTTACTGTACTTTAAGTTCTAGAGTACATGTGCACAACGTGCAGGTTTGTTACATAGGTATACATGTGCCATGATGGTTTGCTGCACCCATTAACTTGTCATTTACATTAGGTATTTCTCCTAATGCTATCCCTCCCCAAGCCCCCCACTCCCCGACAGACCCCAGGGTGTGATGTTCCCTGCCCTGTGTCGAAGTGTTCTCATTGTTCAATTCCCACCTATGAGTGAGAACATGCGGTGTTTGGTTCTCTCTCCTTGTGATAATTTGTTCAGAATGATGGTTTACAGCTGCATCCATGTCCCTGCACAGGACATGAACTCATCCTTTTTTGTGGCTGCATAGTATTCCATGGTGTATATGTGCCATATTTTCTTAATCCAGTCTATCATTGATGGGCATATGGGTTGGTTCCAAGTCTTTGCTATTGTGAATAGTGCTACAATAAACATACGTATGCGTGTGTCTTTATAGTAGCATGATTTATAATCCTTTGGGTATATACCCAGTAATGGGATCGCTGGATCAAATGGTATTTCTGGTTCTAGATCCTTGAGGAATCGTCACACTGTCTTCCACAATGGTTGAACTAATTTACACTCCCACCAACAGCGTAAAAGCATCCCTATTTCTCCACATCCTCTCCAGCATCTGTTGTTTCCTGACTTTTTAATGATAGTCATTCTAATTGGTATGAGATGGTATCTCACTGTGGTTTGATTTGCATTTCTCTGATGACCAGTGATGATGAGCATTTTTTCATGTGTCTGTTGGCTGCATAAATGGCTTCTTTTGATAAGTGTCTCTTCATATCGTTTGCCCACTTTGTGATGGGGTTGTTTTGTCTTGTAAATTTAAGAGCTTCTGCACAGCAAAAGAAACTACCATCAGAGTGAACCCATAGAATGGGAGAAAATTTTTTCACTCTACCCATCTGACAAAGGTCTAGTATCCAGAGTCTACAAAGAACTATCTGGGGTTTTCGCAACGACTGTGTTCCTTTACACATGGCTACAGCAAGCCCCTCTTCCACAGGTTTGGTTCGTACCTGGTTCTAGAAACAGCTCCCTCCTCTGTTCTCTGAGGGCTAGGGGTGGTAAATTCTTCCTGTTGTGACTAGTCCTTGGGTATTTTACCACCTTTTGTTAGTTTCTTTGTGCTGCCCACACTTTTGTAAATAGACCCTTCAATAAATTCTTTTCAATTACCCCTTGAGTCTGCATCTGTCTCTGTAGAAACAACACACACCTATTTCATCGAATTTTTAAATACTGCTAGAAATTCCAGCCTATGGACTTATTCTCCTTTTATATTATGTTTATAAAATTGAGGCTTGGGAAGTTGAAACATTGCTCAATGTCATGGACTAAATAGATGTCGAACCAGGGCTAAGAATCAGGACTTAGAGGTCCTCACTCCTTGAACAGCCATCTCCTTATGCACAAGAGTATCTGGAAAGATGCTTTGCTATTGTGTGGTATGTTCATCATTATCCAAAAAGAAATATCAATAAGAAAGAAACTGTCTATTTTGGAAACACTGAGTCTGTAAGTGAACTGAATAATTTAAAAAGTGATGAGGTAATACATATGTTAACTAGTTTAACTGAGCCATTCCACAAGTATACGTATTTTAGAACATGTTGTACATAAGTATATACAATTTTATTTGCCAATTAAAAAAATAAAACTTAAAATTTAAAAAGTGATGTGAATATTGTGGAGGTCCTTTTGTATTTTGTCATTTTCTGAGATTTTTGGATGAGAAGTGGAAAATTTATTAGCATGTATTTACATATTCATGAAAGAATATATTTTACACATAAAATGAATTGACTTTTAAATGCTTCTTTTCAGGTCCTTAATGGTTTGGATAAGTTATTTTATACCTATATTAATATTAATATGAAAGAAAAAATATTTGATTTGTAGAGATGTTTTACTGAATGTAGAAAAATCTCATATAATTTAGGATTAATAGATATTTTGAAAGAATTCAGCACATTAATAAAACATTGATCAAATAACTAAGGCCTTGGATTTTGACAAAGCACTGACAATGCCCCTCATAATAACCTATAGCCAAGATGGAGAAATATGGCTTAGGTTAGGCAAAATGGAGGTTCGAATTAATTATTGGGCAGTGAAATATAAGGGATGAATTCAATAGGATGGATTGTTGTTACGAAAAATAATTAGCTGGAACTCTTATGTAGTGAGCCTCACCCTTGGCTGTACAGTGGAATCACCTGGGGAGCTGAAAAAATACCAATGCCTGGATCCTACCCTGATTTAATCATATTGTAGCCTGGGCAATGTGATCTTTAAAAACTTTCTGTTGATTTTGATATGTAACCAAAACTGAATGGGAGAAGAAATCAAAGATAGATTTCTGGTATGACAACATCTACAGTATGCCCTGAACAGGTGTGTGTGTGTGTGTGTGCGTGCGTGTGTGTATGTGTGCGCACACACGAGCATTCACACACACGTGCACGTACATGCACAAAGCATTCTAGACACAAACAATAGCATAAGAAAAGACATGGGGACTATGATGTATGCGGGGCCCACAGCTGAATCTTATTATTAGAGAGTAACTATGTGGCCAATATTAAAACTTAAGAGGTAGGTTTAATCTTAGGTTCTTGTATTTTATACTGAGGACAATAAGAAGTCACTAACATTTTATCTGAAATGCATTTTAAAAGTGCTCCCTGTGCTGCAGTATGGAGAAATGGTTTGGAAGTAGATCTCATGACATGCAAGAAAACCATTTATGGCATTTTAGTTTAGGGGTATTGGTGGCCTGGATTAAAGTGGTGATAGCAGTGATAGAGAAAAGCAAATGCACTCACAATATATTTTGAAAAATCTGGTGACTGCTGTGGTTTGAATGTGTCCCCCAAAGTTTGTGTGCTGAAAACTTAATCCCCACTGTAACAATGTTGGGAGGTAGAAGCCAATTAGTGGTGATTAGGTTGTGATGGCAGAGCACTCATGAATGGATTAATGTCATTATCACAGAAATGAGTTGGTTATCTCGAGAGTAGGTTTGTTACAAAATCTAGTTTGGCCCCTCTTGCTCTTCTTCTCACCCTCTTTTGCCATTCCACCTTCTGCCATTAGAGGATAGGGCATGAAGGCTCTCACCAGATGCTGTCACCATGCTCTTGGACTTCCTAGCCTCAAGAATCATGAGCCAAATACATTTCTGTTTGTTATAAATTACCCAGTCTGTGATTTTCTGTTAAAGCAATGCAAAGCAGACTAAGACAGTGACGGAGTGCATATGAGGTAAAATACTGGAAACAGTCAGCAATGACAAATATTCTTTCCAGAGTATCAAACTTCTTATGCTATAATCTAGCACTTCCTGATAAGAAAATCTGGGAGATTCACTATCTCAAAACATATTTAGCCAAAAATCAGGGAATGGTGTTTATTACAGTTAAATTGTACTCTTAGCTTTTGAACGCTATTGGTTAGAAATAAAAAGTTACAAATTAACCTTGTCATAATTGACCCTTATACATCATCTTGAGATGAGTGTTTTCATGTACAATAAAAAATTATTGCAGGTGCACAAATGATGTATGCATTTAAAATCTACCTCAATTAATTATATGAAGAAAAGAAAGATGTGCTTTGTCAAATTTTAAAATAAAACTAATGTATGTGTTTCATTTTGCTTTCAAAATGTCAATGACAGCTCTCTTTAAGGAACACAGTGGTGAGAAAACACAACACTTCAAAACGCCACTGAGAAGTGCTTCGTAGAAATGGCAAATTTAAGAGCAGAGTATTTGACAAGGTTCTGGAAATCCTAAAGGAAAAATTTCCAAATATAATATCAAAGTGAGAAGTGAATCTGAGAGATGGATGTTGTCATAATTTTCAATGGCAACTCAGCTCCCTCACTAGATTCTTTTTGAGCATTTGGAAAGAAAAAAATAATGGTTATAGTTAGAAAATGAAAATAGTACATTTAATTCTCCTGGCTCAATATATAGTAAAGGTGGTATGGATACACCCCTAACCTAATTGAATCATTGACTTATCTAGGCTGCACAACTCATTACAATACATTGAGGTATTCACATCAATGGGGCTAATTTGTATATAAATATATAATTCCATATAAATTGTAGGTTATAGCCTACATGGAGATAATAGTCATGGGATTATCTGTATTTTCACATATTGTTTTATTTCTTATTTCAGTTCAACTAGATGAATATGTTTTTTTGTCATCCTTGAGGGATACATTAAACTCATTTTCTCAATATCATGTCCTTTCAGTTGTATAATTCTATGCCCAAAATACTGTATCAGCCATTGGTTTTCCATGAGAATATTACGGCAGGTAAAAACCAAATTGACTCTTAGGTAGATTTATCTGGTGATGATTTTACTGGTGATGCTCTCCCAGTTAATATCAATTTTTGGAAAGGTATCTTACTATAGCTCATATGTGTGTGTGTGTGTGTGTCACAGAGAGAGAAAGATGTGAAATTTGCTGAAAAATTTCTCCATCAAAACTAGAAAGAAGATTCTGAGATGGTAAAAATGTACTAAAACAGCTAACAGAGAGGATTTTAAATGTTCCTACCACAAATAAATGATAAACCTATGAGGTGATGATTATGATAATTAGCCTGAATTGATCATTTCACAATATATACCTGTATTGAAACACTGTACCCCATAACAGTATCCCATCAAGCATTGCAATATTGTATTCCATAAATATATACAATTATTATTTGTCAATTAAAAGTAAAAGTTAAAAAGTATCAAAAGTTAGAGTCATTTTAATGCAAAAAAACCCCAATGGTTCCCTCTACTGAAATCCACTGTGTTTCCAGAAACCAAGTCCTAAGGTAAACTGTTAAAATATGAACTAAGCAGGTGTTTCTGCACACTGTTAATGACTAATGGTCACTACCTTTGATGAAAAATTTCAAATGAGTACAATTTGTGAAAAATGTACATGTAATGGAATTGTATTATGCAAATTCAGTGTATATATCCTTTCTGAGCTTATTTTAACTGTATATATTTTTATGTTTCTCTCCTTGGGGAATATTATGGGAATTAGTCTTTGTGTAAAATTTTAATTTAATTATTTAGGATTATATGCCTGTATGATTACAATAAGACACTGCAGAAGTCAACTGTGGCTTAAGTGTTGGGAGAACAGAGTAACAATACCCAGGGGCCAATGTAGACATTGCTTAGGATGTTGACAATATAGCTTCATTAACCAAATCACATGTAGCATATGTTGTGGTCTAAGAAAGGATCGGAATAAAGTTCTTAGAGCGAAAGGAATATCAGATGCTGCAAAAACTTTAGCAAGTGTAATAGGATCTTGCATAGTTAAGATGCTTCCTTGCTGTCCCTTTGAGTGTCAATAAATATGATGAAGCTCATTTACAGTAAAGAATAAAGGAGGACACAACCATTGGAATTTCTCAAAAGAAAAGGAGGGAAAAAGTTTGAACCGAAGGCATGTTATTGACATTGAAGAGATGGTGAGGTGGACATTGTTGAATTGCATTGATGATGAAATGCTTGACACAAATACATTACACTTGGTGACCCAAAAGTTTTCCTTGCAATTGAAGGTGAGGGTAGGCTTATTTGGGTGTGTACACACCATGGGTATTTCAGTCATCAACAATATATAATTCTTGGGGCCTTAGTATGTGCTGAGCATCTTTCCAGGTCCTAGAATGCAACATTGTGTGTGGGAGAGAGGGAGGGAGGGCGTAGGGGGCAGATGCAGAAACACTTTCTTCACTTTGTATTTTCACATGCACCTGAAATTAACCTCTTGGAAAGATTACCTTGCAAATATCTTGGGAAATATCAGGCAATTTTTATAAAAGGAAAATCTATTTAATTCCGCAGGCTTCCTTTCTCTTTCTGTTCTAAAGTAAGTATTTTCTCTTTAAAAATAAAGAATAAACAAATTACTAAATAGAAAAGGGGGTATTTTGTTATATTTTAAAGTTTTCTTTCATAGAATAGACCAAAGTTTTAAGCATTCTGTATTGCTTAGTTTCTATTAAATAGGGCTTTTCACTTTTTATTCTATGTTGTAAGAAGCCTTTCAAATATTTTTGGGCAGAAATTTGAGGAATGCACATGAAACATTAAAAACTATGGGCTTAGGAGTCAGAAAAACCAGAGTTTGTATCAGGTTTGTCACTTATTAGCTGTGTGACCATAGGCAAGTTACTAAACCACTTGGAGGTTTATTTTTTTCTTCTATAAACCAATGATATTTTAGAGGATTAAAATGTCTTACAATTGCTCATTTTTATAATCTTTCTCCATTATCATCATTATTGTTATCAATATTATCTTTTGCCAAGGTGAAAATATTAGTACGAAAAAATCAAAATAAGCAAAATTTGTGCAAGTAAATATAATAATAATAGTTGTGTTTAATATCCTAACATACTCTCATACATTATAAAAATAAAAGAACGGCTATATTTAGACAAAGTTTCCACCTTTTCTTCTTGTCTTTTCCTAGTTTGCAAATAAATAGGTAGTTAGGCAGAAAGAATGAAGGTAGAATCCTTGAAATTATACATTAGATAGTATTTAAATAATTGAAAGTCGACTATGTAGAATCTTTCATGATAATTGATTTATCTTCTGTTTTTCAAATAGCTTCCCACAAGCCAGAGGGGTTCTCAGCAAGTCAAAGAAAATTATTTGAAAAAAAAATTACAGACAAGTTGTCTGAAAAAGTACTTGTAGTTGGTATGAGTTTTGGGGAGCTATAGTCATTTCATTGGTGTTTTACTACACATATCTTGAATTACTTCTGTTGAAACAGTGAAGCCTTCATGAAAATCGTGTTGAACTCTTTCAAAAGTCAAAGCTACACACGGGGACCTGTTGTGGGGTGGGGAGAGCGGAAAGGGATAGCATTAGGAGATTTACCTAATGTAAATGACGAGTTAATGGGTGCAGCACAACAACATGGCACATGTATACATATGTTGTGCACATGTACCCTATAACATAAAGTATGATAAAAAAAAGTGAAAGCTCATTTCAGCTATATAATATTTTCGATATGCAATAAATCTATTTTGAAAATTAAGCTTCTACAAAAAATTTTAAGTAATATCACAAAATAAACCAATAAGCCTATTAGTATACAAGGAATCCCTTTTCAGATCCAAGCATTTTTCCTCTTCAAATATTTGAGGTTGTTCACTTCATAACCTGGTTACTATGATTGGAATAATACACTAGAAAGAGTGATAAGAAATTATTTTTATCATTACTCATCTCAATTTTGGAGCATGTGAAAAGGTACTTTGTTGTATGTAGTACAACATGTGTTATTCACGTTCAGATGTGACAGATGTCAGACATGAATTTAAAAAATCAGATTTCCCACTACTGGGCATCTACTCAAAGGAAAAGAAGTCATTATATCAAAAAGACACCTACACATGAATGTTTATTGCAACACAATTGCAAAGATATGGAACCCACCTAAGTTCCCATTGACCAAGGAGTAGATAAAGAAAATGTGTTACACATATATCATAGAAAGCTGCTTATTAAAAAAATGAAATAATGTCTTATGTAACAACTTGGATGGAGCTGGAGGCCATTATTCCAAGTGAAGAAACTCAGGAATGGAAAACCAAATATCATACGTTCTCACTTACAAGTGGCAGCTAAGCTATGGGCACATAAAGGATTACAGAGTGGTATAATGGACTATGGAGACTCAGAAGGTGGAGTGTGGAAGACAGGTGTGGGATAAAAACGTACCTATTGGGTATAATGTACACTACTTGGGTGAAGGGGACACTCAAATCTCAGACTTCACTGCTATAATATTCATCCATGTAATCAAAAGCCACTTGTTCCTCAAAAACTATTGACATTAAAAAAATCAAATTTGTTGAATCACAGTGTTTTACACTTAGAAAGTTATACATTCATCTAATTAAGTTCTTTCACTTTATTAATGAGAACATTGGAGAATAAAAGATTGACTTTCTGAAAGACCAACAGCTGATTTCCTTTATTTTAAATCTGAATGAAGAGTAGTTTTGGTTACTAATATAGTGATGAACTGCAAAAATATGCACATTTATGTCATCTGTGCAATCGCAAACCCTCTTCTTATTCATGGGCCTATTTTTTGAATCTATTTATGGATATTATTTCTCTACTTTTGTGGTGATGGTGATGATGGTAAAAATAATGAGACCATAAAGACTGACAGTATAAGGATCAGCTTTACTGATTTCAGTAGATCTCAATTTCTATTAGGATTTCATAACCACTATAAAGATTCAATGACACAATTTTAACATATGTGTCCATTAGACCCACAATGCTCCCCAAATATTCCCATCCTTCTCACCAATTCTGTTGCTACTCAAAGTGTGGTCTGCACTGGGGTGACCTAGGAGCTTGTTAGAAAGCACAATCTCACGTCCTATCCTAAAAGTACTGATTCAGAATCTGCATTTTAACAAGATCTCCAGATCAATAGTGAGTGGTAGTTGCTCTAGAGAAACTTTGATGGACTCCTTGTGCCTCTTTGATAAGAAGATAGACTGGTTAATGGGGATTCTCTCAGTATGACTTTAAGGTTACAAATTTCATTACACTTTTTGGTTTTGGGCAGGCACAGACCAATGCAATCCAGACTCTTTTTGTGGCACCTCCAAAATGTTTGCTATTGCTGAGAAGGGAGGAATATTAGACTTTCATATCAGAATGTGGTAACAGTTGTATTGGTTACCATTTCATGGCTGTGTGGTGTACTCCACACTTAGAACAGAGACAGTGCACTTAATAGAAGTGGCTTTGCACTGAATGGCTGTTAAAACTTTTCCAGCAAATGCTACCAGCTAAATTATAAGGGTGAATTAAAGGGTACCCTTTATAAATAGTCACAAAAGGCCTCTGCAGCTGATTATAGTGTGGGTGTAATTTGGAGAAAGGTTTGCTGTTGGCATGAAGTTATAGTACTGTTATTGGAATAGAGCCAAGAGCCCAACCATTTCCAGTAGCTGTATCGCCACCTGCTAGTATACTTATTCAGATTTGAGTCAGAGGGATGCGTGAAGTCTAATGAGTCATCAAGTCTTCACCTAAAACACGTAATCTACCTATTCTTTTTCAAATGAGACTTGTTTGAGTCAGACCCTTGCTTATGAACTGACCTGAAGTCTTAAATGCTTTTTGCCAAATGAATTGCTTAACACAAATTGCTTAACAGTTTTTGTTCTGAATTAGTCCCAAAATTTTTTCTGGGTCTCAGTTCTCCTGGGAATCCTCATACATGGAGATGAGTCCTGGTTGAGTGTGGTGGCTGTAATCCCAACACTGGGTGGCTGAGGTGGCAGGATTGCTTCAGCCCAAGAGTTCGAGACCTTCCTGGGCAACAAAGCCAGACCCCATCTCTACAAAAATTTTAAAAGTTAACTGGGTGTGATGGCTTGCGGTGGGAGGATTGCTTAAGCCCCGGAGGTAGAGGCTGCAGCCTTGGCTGCTGGTTTGATTCTCCAGCCAAATATTTCTAGCACTAAGCCAGTCTGAGAGTCGTTGGTCTTAATTTCCTTTGACTCAGAATGACCCAGAAAATGCATCTTATCATTGCTTTCATTAACAAGTTGCTTGTCACTATGATCTGCTATGCCTTGGGGACAGTTAGCTAGGAAGTAGTTCCCTCTTGCTAGGACTACCTTTCCTGCTAAATAGCCTTGCCATGCCCTTCCCATGCCCTGTCTGACTTGGACAGGGATTTTGAAAGTATATGTGTGTGTGTGTGTGTGTGTGTGTTTATGAAACTCTTATGTATCTTCTATAATACTAATAATAGCTACATTTATGGAGAACTTACTGTGTACAAGGCATTGTATTAGCATATGTATATGTACGTGTGTGTGTATATATACACACACACATATATATACACACACATATATATATATACATGATCTCATTTCATTCTTACTATAACAATGATGTAGGTACTAGTATTATTTGTTTTACAG